>NC_142877.1:36115833-36267348 GCF_051225735.1 Oryctolagus cuniculus
TCCAATCCAGCTCTCTGCTATGGCCTGGGAAAGCAATAGAAGTTGGCCCAAGTCCTTGGGCCCCTGTGCCTGCATGGGAGACCTGGAAGAAGCTCCTGGCTCCTGGTTTTGGATCAGCGAAGCTCCGGCCATTGTGGCCAATTAGGTAGTGAACCATCATCGGATGGTTCTCTCTCTCTCTCTCTTCTCTCTCATTCTCTGCCTCTCCTCTCTCTGTCTAACTCCGACTTTCAAATAAATAAATTAATTTTTTAAAAAAAAGAAAGAAAGAAATCAACACCACACTAAGACTTTCCCCATGGCATTAGCAGGGTGATTGTCAAGAATAAAAGTGAGTAATCTTCTCACCAAATGAATTTTGGAACACCACACACACACAAACACATACACACACACACCTGTATTAGGAAGTGGTGGACTGGAGATGATGACTGACACCCTCTCATATTTTACTTTTCATGGTTTTAGTGTTATACGAATGGCATTCCAGAGATGAAAGAGATTTCAGCGTTTCTAACCCAAGAGTTTGGGCAAAATATTCAGATAGATGACATAGGGATGGAGACAAAAGAATTCATGTCTCCTAACTACTGTCCAGTGCTTCTGCCTGTGTTAGCAAGACTTGTCTTAGAAGACTTAAGAATCGTTTGGTTTCGTTCTGTTGACTTCCGTTTCCGGGTTGATTAGTCTAGTTAGAGTGAGACCATGTATGATAACTAGACTGGATGATTCTTGAGAATGCTGGGAAGAACCAGCAGGTAGAACAAAATAGATGTATTGATAGCAACCATATCTTCTCATGCCAGAGATTCTAGGATTTTGCTTCCCACCTCCACCTCTTACTGTATGTGCAACGTCAGGTAATTATTTAACAGCTTTGAAATTCAGTTTTCTGATCTGTAAAATGGGAACAATTTCAGGTTTCTCTTATTGAGCTGTTTTTAGATTAAATGAGTAAGAATTAGAAGAATGCCTGGCACATCCTCAGCACTGTACAAATGCAAGCTGCTGTTGTTATTGACCCATCCCTCAGTGCCTCCGTGGCCCATTTCTTTCTCAGCCTACAGGTATTCCTGTAGCTTTTAGAAAATAACATTTATACAGTACACATAATCATACTCTCCGTATTTTGGCTGAAGAGCTGGCAGAAAGAAAATCCCCAACTTGTTTGTGGAAAAAAACCCAAGACGATTGTAATTTTGAAGAGAAAAGATGAATGGTTAGGCAAAAACCCCAATAAGCATTTGTTCCTGGAAGACAAAATGATGGAAGTGAGTGAGAACTTGGGGGTGCGGTGAACATGAAGAAACTGCCCAAAAGAAAAGAAGAGAGTAAAAAGAAGATAGTGAAATAAAGATGGAAAAATAAATTTTAATTGAATTCCAAAATAAAGGGAATTGAAAATGTGTTCATTTGTCCTCAGTAAGAAACTCTGACTGCCCCATCAAGCAAATGTACTGAATGGTCACAATTCAAGTGATGGCATTTGAAAATTTGCTTTTCATGATGGGATCTTATTTTCTTTAATTAATTTATTTATTTGAGAGATAGACACAGAGAGAGAGAGAGAGAGAGAGAGAGATACAGTGAGACAAAGAGAGACAGAGAGAGAGATCCGACCTGCTGATTTACTCTCCAAATGCCCACAGTGTCTGGGCTGGGGTCAGGCCTGAGCTGAAGCTGAGAGCTGGAAAGACAATCCAAGTCTCATATGTAGATTCTAGGGACTGAAGTAATTGAGCCATCACTACTGCCTTCTGTGCTCTGCTTTGGCAGGAAGCTACAGCCAAGACATAGAGCCAAGGATCAAGCCCAGGCACTCTGATGTAGATTGCAGGCATCTTAACTACTAGGCTAAATGCCTATTCTGGGTCTTCTAATATTTGGCTGAATGATGTTAAGGGGTAAACTTAAATAGATTTTCCAATATAAATAAAGAGGTTTTCTCCTTTTGAGAAAAAAAAATTGAAAGTGTTAGGGATGCTTTTTAATGCCCCAACCCCTGGGGTAGGAGTTCATAAACCCCTTTAAGTAGTTTAGAATCAAACAAATACACAACAAGTAATGAGAATATTAGACAGTTCTATAGAGGTGAATACAGGGTAATGTGATCCATTTGTCACCAGACTCTGGTGCTGGAGAAAGGGAAGTGGCCAGATGACAGGAAGGAAAAGTGACATTCTCTGTGCTGATCAGACGATGCATTGTTCAGTTCTGGGTGTCTCATTTTAAGAGGGATATCCAAGGGAGGATAAGTGGGATGGTTGTGGAAAAGGAAGTGGCACTGCTGATACTTAACCAGGGTAGAGATGTGGAAGGGGTCATCAGTATCAGCAGGAAGACCAACTGGAGGAGTGCCATGACGAATATCATGGGGAACTGTCTTCTAGGGTGACTGGAAATACTGAGGAAGCAGCTTTGGGCATGTTACAAGAGTGCAATAACTCATGTATGTTACTGAGAACAGAATATACATTCAAGTAATTTCTTTGGTATACACACATAATGGCTATCGGGAACACTTGAGAATTACCTTCCACTTTTTTAAGAAAAAAGTGTTTATTTAGTTGAGAGGCAGAATTCCAGACAGAGAGAGAGGTCTTGCATCTATTGGTTCACTCCCTAAATGGCTGCAATGATCAGAGCTAGGCTGATCAGAAGCCAAGAGTCAGGTGCTTCTTACCAGTCTCCCAGGTGTGTGAATAGGCCTGAGCACTTAGGCCATCATTTGTGGCTTTCCCAGGCCATTAGCAGAGAGATGGATTGAAAGAGGAGCAGCCAAGACACAAACCAGCGCCCATATGGGATGCCAGCACCACAGGTGGAGGCTTAACCTGTTATGCCACAGCTCCAGTCCCCACCTTCCACTTTAATATTCTGTGAATAGTAGGAAGAAGAATTCAAAATGAATAATTTTATATAAAAACATTTTAAAGTACACCTCTTTTACAAAATAAAATTCATGTTGTTTTGGCTATAATCATTAGCCAGATTCAGACCCAAATTCTAATCCAGCTCTCTACCAGGTAAGTGTGTGATATATCATGTTCATATAATAGATGTTCTCAGCTTCTCCAAATGCAAATTATAGTCCCTTTATTCTACTCCAAAAAACCATTCCCTTCCCTTTATAGAATAATCACAATTGTATTCATACCTCTGCTACTTACCAGAAGTTCAAAAAATCGTGACTGATTGTTCACCAGTATGTACCTGGGGAAATGAACAGCATGTTGAAGACTTTCATATCGTTGTTCAAATGAATTTGAAAAAGTAAGCATTAAAAATGGCTACCCTCAGAGTTTTGTTTTTTAAAAATTTTTGTGTGAGTGTGAATGTGTCCTTAAGATGCAACAAAAACCTGATATGATGTTATCCATGTGGGTACTTTGAAAAGTTGATGGAAAAGTAGAATTAAAGAATGAACTTATTGTGGTGAAAAAGTTTCTGAAAGTCATGTTCTACTTTCTCCATGAACTTTTTGAACTCTTATGAACATATTTATATAAATGTGTGTTCTATGTGTTAATTTCATATGTGGTTTCAATTTTCAGTTTCTACATAGTATGGCACATAGAGAGCATACCATTTATGACTGTGGTGACTCACTCCCTAATCAATAGCAATCATTGACATTGAGTTGAAGAGCACTGAGCATTGGGAAGTGGATATGTGAAGTCTAGCTCCAACATTTAAGGTGCTGTAAATTCAGTTGACAATACAAAACTTGCAGACAAAGGTAATAGTACCTGATGTAGACATTAACTTACTCCATGGTGTGCTGGGAACGAGGCACGGAAGGGTGGATTTTGTTTGGAGTCTGCTCTCACATAGCAGAGTCTAGTGCCTAAGACTTACATGGGCAAAGGTATCCAGTGGTAGGATGAGAGCAAGAAGAGGGCAAGGCAGATCCAAGAGTTAACCCAGAAGATTTGAATTGTCTGGGGGAAACCAAGGCAAGCCTCACCAAGAGTTGGTACTTAAATAGAAATTCAAAGATCAGGGACTTATTCAGGAAATGGGACCGAATTCCATAACCCAGGAATATTTATGATGGTATCAATTTTTTTAAGATTCATTTATTTGAAAATCAGAGTTACAGAGAGACAGAGGGAGAGACAGAAAGAGAGTTACCCCATCCACTGGTTCATTCCCCAAATAGCCCCAATGGCAGGGGCTGCGCCAGGCCAAAGCCAAGAGCCAGGAGTTTCATCTGGGTCTCTCACATCAGTGGCAGGAACCCAAGCACTTGGGCCATCTTCTACTGCTTTCCCAGGCCACTAGCAGGGAGCTGGATCAGAAGTGGGGCTGCGGGACACAAACTGGTGCCCATATGGGCTGCCAGCATCACAGGTGGTGGCTTTACCTGCTACCCCACAATGCCGGCCCCTAACAGCATCAGTGTCTACAACATCAGTTCCTCCATACTAGTTGGTAACAGTCATTATTCCACTCCTTGTTGCAGCATGTACTAGGAATGTCTCCTATGAAGTCAAGCCCCTTACTGAGCCCCCACAAAATAACTACTAAGGGGTTAATTCCTGGAGCTTCAGGGTCCTTCATGCTTGCTTGTGTTTCAAGCCTAGTTGCTCTTTGCCTGGGCATTGTCTCCCAACTAATTTGCTAAATATTTTGAATGAAGACATTAAAAGGTTAATTTCAAAATTATAGGAAGAGACAATACAAGGGAGAGAAGAGGGAATCATGTCCCAGGTTAATAGGCACAGGAAGACTTACTAGAAACATGGAGAGGAGAAAGGATGGAGACTTTAGGAGCCACATCTCTGTGGCTTTTTAAACTCATCTCCTTAGCTAGCTGTGTTGTGTAACTTCTTGCATTAGATTCCATCCAATCTCAGCTTTAAGAAGGAAGATCTCTCTTAAAACCCAGTGATTAATCAGCTCAAGGCCCCAGATTGCCAACTGTCTGAATCAGTCAGATCAAATATTGGCTGAGTCTTTGTATCAAGTTACAACTGTATAAGACAATGATCACAAAATATAAGGGTGTGCACAGAGAAATTCTCCCTCCAGGTATGTCTGTATAAGGAGTTAGCTGGGACCAGGCTTCTATCTTTATTGAGATCAACTTAATCTCCTACCCCTCAGTGAAGAGTAGTTTCTATTCCTGGCAGACATAAACAAGCATTTTCTTCCTGTTTATTTGTGGCTTTTTGTTCATTTGTTTTTGTTGTTGTTCTAGTCTCTCTCACATTTTTGGTTAGGACTAATGACCAATATTTTTTCCATATAGGAGGAAGGAGTTCTTGCCTGAACCAAGTCAGTGATAGGAGAAGCCAGTAGGTAGCTCAGTGGTGAGCAGTACAAGGACACACTTTGAAACCCAGGCACAGTCGTGATGTAAGTGGAACTCTTCATGCAAGTATCAATTTCACCTTTCATGGATCCCAAGCTTGCTATTGTCTTCCCTCTCCTACCAACATGACCTGGATATCTAGTACATTTCATTCCCCCCTAGATTCTGAGATTTCTTCCTGGGACAGCATTACAAGGCCATCTTCCAAATAATCAAGCCAGTAATGGACTTACTGTTTCTTTGTCTGTCATCTTTACCATCCAAACACACATTCATAGTCCTCATCCTACCCCTGGTAAAACCAATCATTCAGAATTTCTTGGAAACCATCTGGACTACTCATTTTACAAAGAGTGTGCAAAGCTTAGCCTGGCTGAGATTCACATTTTATAAGAAATAGTACTCAAAACTATGTGACACTGAAGACATTCAAGAGAGGCTGTAGAAGGGATTTTTGCATTTGGAAAGTGTGAACAGCAGATATTGATCAGAAAGGAAAGTCATGGTGGAGTTCTATTGTATTAGATCAAAGTAAAGAGATCATGTTTAGTTAGTAGGAAGAAAAACTAAAGTTAGTAAATTCAAGAGGAACTCTATCAGTCTGACTTTGCAGAGAGAAGGTACCTACAACAGAAGGGACAGCAAGAAGAACTGAGGCTACTTTACATAGGTTTAGCTAGTTGTTTAGGGAACCAAGAGCATAGTATGAACTTGAGCAGAATGGAGGTCCAAGTCAAGAGTGAACTATGTGCGCTGTCACGGGTGACAAGCGGCTACCAATGGGAGTACCATGTGCAAAGGAAGAAGGCAAATGATCAGAGATGGGCAGGGGCATCACAACCCACAAGCACTAGACAAAGAATTCTCTTTGACAGCTATTTTCTTTCCACTCTCTGATCTTCATCCTTCTAGCTGAGTGGTGCCAGGATGTGAAATGGGCTCTCATCACCATTTCATTTGAAACTCTGCACATTACGTTTGGTTTCTAACTAACCAGTTCACAAGAACCTTCATAGTTTTGCCTCTAAGCGGTTGTATGGCAACCAGACTGGATTAATTGATTTGGATCTCATCCAATCCACAAATGAGGGCAGAGTGATGCAATCAAGGAGTCCTGGGATTCCTTCAATATAGAACATATGCTGTATTTGACAGATACTGTTGTTTTTAAACAAAAATATTTGAAAACCAAAGATGTTGAGCTACTGTGATGATCCCTTAAGTGGTCCATATTTCTGCTGAATTGATGGAAATTTCTCTTGGCCATAATGAGTTCAGGTTCATTGTAGATCACTTTGTGTGATAATCAGACTGAACTGTCTATTGCTATGACAACATCAAGAAGAACAGGCACAGGGACAAGAGTCAGTAGCCCCAGGCAGAGAGAGAAAGAATGATACTTCCTTGATTTTTCTGATGTTTCTAAATTTGTGGGGAAGGAAGAAGTTTTAGTTCATGCTAACAGGCAATGGTAGTGCCTGATAATCATTTTATGTAGTGCTTATAGTGTGATAAGCAATATTATAAGCTACAGACATATAGCAATTCACTGAATTCTTACAGAAAACTTATAAAATTAATGTTTTAGCCCCAATATGTGAAGCTCAGACTAGATAAATAAGTTTCCAATTTTAGGTAATTCTGGGGTTTGAAACTAGGAATTTGTGGCCTGATTCAATGGGCATAAGGCAACACTAAGATCATTCACTTCTATATCACTTGGTAAATGTATTATCAGGCAAGATAAAATTCTTCTTGATGTCAGTTCCCTTAAGATCAGGCTATTGAATCTTCAGAATAAATTTCCAAAAGAGCTAGAGAAAAGCTGAATTTCCAATTAATCTTGAGTTGACACTATGCTGGAAACTAATGAAAAGAATTCTAGTAAATTCCATTTCACTCTTTCTGATCCTTTAAGTGCCTGGCATGGGAAAGTGCTCACTGAGAAAGCCATTTTAGAGATCAATAACATACTACTACATTGAGTAGTTCTTTTTTACATTAACAGGCACCATCTTTCAAAAGATTCCTTTTGGACAGAAGTGGAAACTGAGGCCAAAGGTTTACAGTAAACAGACTTACTGCAGCTCCAAAGTAAATGATGTCAGAGAAAAACCAAAATTCAGATTTTCTGACTCCAGACCAAGGATCTTCCTATGAGATTACTGCTTCTGTGTTTCAAGCTTCCTCTGTCTCTCTCTCGTCATTTTCAACTCAGTTGAATTTTAACTCTGTATGATTCAGGAGCCTCAAAGGAGTTGAAGAGAGGAGTACTTGAAGGGTCTGCCTTGAGAGACAAACACAGGATTGAACAACGATGTCCTATAGGCCCCTCTCCTAACATCTCTCAAGTAGCTCCTCACCACCTCTCAATCTGACTGTAACAATCTAGACTTGGGACATTGTGAATTCACTCCTAGATGACTGAGTTGTGCTTACCTATCTCTATTATTCCCCCTTTGCTCAATCTGTGTCCCTGCTGATTGCCTTTTATCTTAACAAGATCATCATAAAGCTGTTTACATTTTCATAAAGCCGTTTCTATTGACATGAGGTTTATGCCTTAGGTCTTTGGCATGTATGAAGGAACGTGGTGTTCATAGGCAAAGCAAAATTCTGCTTCCTTTTCCCTGTGTGGAAGGCTTAGGTCTAGCTGTTAATATTATCAGTATTCTGAGTAACAGTACACATTTTAGAGAAATTAATACAGTGTTCCTATTAAGTATGTAAGATTTTAATTAAAAAATGGGCTTAATTCCCAGTTCTGATTCCACTTACTTGGGGCAGCAGAAGGGTTGATTGGAGAATGCATGGTCTAGGATGGCTTCACTCACATCTCTGTAAGTTGACTAGAATGATGTGGCTTCCTTGTGAGAAAACTTGATTTCTGAAGGATATGAAGTCATGCAGAAGAGAAGAAAGGCTTACTAGTTGATAGTCATCCATTGCCAAAAACTAGGACATATGCAAATGAAGCCATCCTATACTAGTTAGTTACCAACCAGATTTGCAGCTTGACATACAAGAGTGAGCAGAGCTGAGTTCAGCCTTGCCTACTGAGACTAAGAGATTTCTCAGCCAGCTAAAGCTTGGACTACTTTTGCACAGCAGAATCTCTGTTGAAATCCTCAGAATCCTCAAGAGTCACTAGCAACTTAACACTTCATGACATCCAGATGATCCTATAGTCTAATTCTATCTGGTGTATATATGTGCTGTGGTATATGGAGAAATAAAACTTTGCCAAAGAATTCTACCATCCTTTTGTCACAAGCATCAGAGAGGAAGGAAGTTTCTACATATTATTCTTTTTGCCCATGTGTGACATAGTCACACATTCAATACACAGATGCTTCCCATGTGCAAACACACCATGAAGTGTTTTTCTGTGGCCATATGACCAATATGGCACACAAGGAATAGCATAATTTCCAGTCAAACTAGGCTTTCACCTGAATTATTGGCGGTACGATGTTGACAAAATTACTTTCTCTCTCTGAGGCTCAAGTTTTTTCCAGCTGCACAATGTGAAACGGAATTTCTATTTTGCCAAATCAACCTGCACCTTGGAATCACTGTGTTACATCACAGTATTTGTGTGGCTGTTAACAATGGGTCTTAAAATTTTCAACCCTCCTTGCATTGGGACTTGAAGTGAGTGTCCCGGCCCCCTGAATCTGAGTGGGCTCTATATCACCTTCATTGATAGGATATGGTGAAAGTGAGGATGAGGTAATTTTCAGACCCAGATGTTAAGAGACCAACAGCGGCCGGCGCCGCAGCTCACTAGGCTAATCCTCCGCCTGCAGTGCCGGCACCCTGGGTTCTAATCCCAATTGGGGTGCCGGATTCTGTCCCGGTTGTTCCTCTTCCAGTCCAGCTCTCTGTTGTGGCCCGGGAAGGCGGTGGAGGATGGCCCAAGTGCTTGGGCCCTGCACCTGCTTGGGATACCAGGAGGAAGCACCTGGCTCCTGGCTTCGGATCAGCACAACGTGCTGGCCGTAGCAGCCATTTAGGGGGTGAACCAACAGAAAAAAGGAAGACCTTTCTCTCTGTCTCTCTCTCTCACTGTCTAACTCTGCCTGTCAAAAGAAAAAAAAAAAAAAGAGAGAGAGAGACCAACAGCTTCCGCTTCCTGTCTTGGTTTCTACTTCCTGTCTGTTGGCTCCCATTTCCTGTCTGTGTTAAGTCTCACTTTCAGAGACTTAAGCTATCAGGTGAGTAGTCTGACTACCCTGCTGTGGACAATATCTGGAGAAGTCCAGAGACCACACAGAGAAGAAGGTCCCAGCTGGGCTCATCCTTCCAGATATCCCCACTCATGTGCCAACTGTGGAGAACACCCACCCCAGACCTTCCACCTGTTGAAAACCAAGAGTGACTCCAGGCAGCATCACTTCATACAGAAAAATGAGCCAGAGAAACCTTGCTAGAATTCCAGACCACAGAGTCATCAGATTTAATAAGGTGGCTATTGTTTGGAGTCAATCAGCTTTGAGGTAGTTTGTTACAGAGCCATAGATAAGAAAAACAATTAGCCACATGACAGGCCCTCAGAACACAGCACCTGAGTCTGAAAGGTTTCCCAGGTGTGGGGCTTTCAGTGATCAAACCTGGAAAGTCCCACATGAAAGGAGATGAGTTAGTTTTCCTCAGTACAAGCTAGAGATTATGACCATTGTTTTTAATAAAGTAAAACTGAGAGGCTGGCACTGTGGCATAGGGGGTAAGGCCGCCACCAGCAGTGCTGGTATCCCATGTGTGTGCTTGTTTGAGTCCCGGCTGCTCTACTTCCAATTCAGCTCTCTGCTATGGCCTGAGAAAGCAGTAGAAAATGGCCCAAGTCCTTGGGTCCCTGCACCTGCATGGAGAGCTAGAAGAAGCTCCTGGCTCCTGGCTTTGGATCAGCCCAACTCTGACTATTGCAACCATTTGGGAAGTGACCCAACAAGTGTAAGACATCTCTCTCTCTCCCTCTCTCTCCCCCCCACTCTGCCTTTCAAATAAATAAATAAATCCTTTTCAAAAAAGAATTATGGTCCATAAGGTGATGTCTTCTTAAAAAAAATTAGTTTACTTATTTGAAAGGCAGAGTGACAGAGAGAAGGAAAGATAGATAAAGATTTTTCATCTGCTGGTTCACTTCTCAAATGGCCACAACAGTTGGGGCTGGCCCAGGCTGAAGCCAGGAACCCAGAACTCCATCTGAATCTCCCATGTGGGTGGCAGTGACCCAAGCACTTGGGCCATCTTCTGCTGCCTTTCTAGATGCATTAGCAGGGACCTGGAACTAGAACTGGTACTCTGATAGATGAAGCCATCTCAGGGGGTGGCTTAACCCACTGCCTCATAATGCTTGTTCCCCAGAGGGACTTCTTACTTAAGGTCCAACAAACATTTTTACTGAACATTTGAAATGACTTTAATTATCAAAGCAATTGATAGATATTGTCCATGTCTAGATACAATTATTGTCTTTTATTGTTACTTGGAAATAACTTTTTAAAAAATATTTAACAACCTTAATTTTTCCCTAAATATAAATCATAAATCTATTCATAGTATGAAAGTCTCCCTGCAGACTTGGCTCCTCACTGCCTAGTTGCATATAGATGGTGAAAGGCTCAGAGGGAAACTCACCTTCATAACAAAATCAAGTATATGCAAATATTGTGAACATTTTTACTCCTCTCATCAAATTGCTTCCTACATAGTCCCTGGCAAGGTATATTTATGCCACTGATATTTTATGTGTTTCATTTAGTGTTATTCTTTTTTTTTATTTATTCATTTTTTTGAAAGGCAGAATAGACAGTGAGAGAGAGAGAGACAGAGAGAAAGGTCTTCCTTTTCCGTTGGTTCACCCCCAAATGGCCGCTGCGGCTGGCACGCTGCGGCCGGCGCACCGCTCTGATCCAAAGACAGGAGCCAGGTGCTTCTCCTGGTCTCCCATGCGGGTGCAGGGCCCAAGGACTTGGGCCATTTAGTGTTATTCTTTACATCTCTGTCAATCAGAGCAAAAAACATGGCTTTGCTTCTTTTAAGTTGTTTTTAATGAAATGGACTTAATTAATATTCCGCATTATTAGAAGTTTATATATTTTCCTTCTTTTTGATTTGCCTATTTGTAATCTATTATTTGTAATCTCTACTTGCTTGTTCTGAGTGTCTTAAGTTTTCTGATTTATTCACATGCTACTTGTTAAAATTCCATGGAGACTATCTTCCCCTCACCCTCCCCCCCCCATAGTGGTATTTGGTTTTATTTTAAAACTCCAGTTGTTTTTACTCTTTGAAGGACTGGAGGACTCACAAATGTAGTAAACTAGTATGATTTCCAGAGTGTGCAAAGATTCCACAGTCCAGGTCTGGGCTCAGATGTAAGAGGGGTACCTCGATGGCCAAGCAAAACCAAAATCTCTTAGCATTTCTGTTATTCCAAGGGCATGTTCCTGGCCAGGGTACCTATCCAGACCCTGCTTTTGCTGTCTTTCACACAGGGTCTGGGCCTGGCCTCTGCCCGCTGGGTTTCTTGCTGCAAGGCGGCCACACCTGGATGCTACTGCATTGGTGGCCCGCTTGCCTGTCTATCTAGTTTTCTGGATTTGTGTTCTAAACGCAAGACGCAGAAGTTTGGGCTGAGGAGCCGCTCGTTCAGATGGACTCAGGAGAAAGGTTTGGGACATCCCATCTGGCTTTGTCCCTCTGGGTCAAGCGCTGCCCAGAAATCCCACTCCTGTGTTCCCAAGGAGGATCACCTGGCCTGCCCGACCCTCGGGGCGTCTGGGGAAACTGAACTGGCAGGCTGCAAAAAACTGGCCACTTTCCCACCTGACTCCCCACCCTCAGTTGGGAGGCTTTTACAGTGGGTGGGTGTGCATTTCAGTTTGTCAGAAAGGGATCAGTTCCTGTGCTGAAAGGCAAGCCCGGGGCAGTGTTTGACAGAGCTGGGGACACCAAGAGGGACAATTCCCGCCAGTGGTTCTCACGCTGGGCCTGGCCTCAGGTGCCAGCTCGCACATTAACTCCTTTGACGGCACTTTCGCCAGTTTACTTGACATTCTCAAGGGATGGCTTTGTCGATTGTTCGGCTGGCTGCTATTTTGACAGCCGATAGCCCCTTGATGCTTAGGCTGTCTAATAAGAAAGGGGCCAATGTGAAATTTTAAACCCAGCAACTGCTGGACGTGGCATAGGGTGGCTCCAGCTCTGTTCTCTCCCTCTTCCCCTGCTCTCCTGGATGGCATCGGGCTTTTATCAATGCACTTGTTTCCTCCTTCTGGGAAGGCAATCATGCCTTAGGCCAGCATCATGGGAGTGTTGAGACCTCCAGTGGAAACTGCCGGGAGCAGGCTAGGACCCAAAGTAAGCAGATACAGTTGATGGTATTTAAGGGATTCCAGAGAAATGCCTATGTTTGGGATATTCTCTATGTCAATTTCCAGGGAGCAGTAATAATAGACTGAGCTGGAACTAGGCTCTCACAGCAGCAACATGGCTCCCAGGGAGGGAATTTATTTATAGCCTCCCTATCCTATCAGCTTCGGGAGTGACACAAAGTCACAGCTCCATATTATTTGTAAACATTTAAAAATAAAGAGGCAGAAATGGGGATGCCTTTCTTCTCTAAATCCCCTAGTTAGGCACATATCTTAGCATTGCAGCAAAAACACATTCCTGGCATCCCTCTATGTCAGGTGTAAATAAGGGTTAATTACTATTTTGCAGAACAAACTGCAGTCCTAAATGATCCACCTTAACACAGCCAGGATCTTTCTAGATTGCCTGTATTACAAATAATCATATCAACTTTGAAAAACATTTGAATTGGCCACACCAAATACCATTTTAAAATGGTTTGGAAGAAATAAAATCAATTGTTTCATTGACTCTTTAGCCCAAATTTAAAGTACAAAAACTCGAGTAAGTTTTTACTTATTCATTTAAAAAATGTTTTTGCCATTTCGAAATGAGACATGGTGCTTTCTCCATGCCTCTACTTAATAAAATAATATTTAAAGTTATGTTTAATTTAGTTCTACAGAACTGTTACTTCGAATAGTTAATCCAGATTAATGCATATATTTATGTGCCTAACAACTAATGTTTTAGGAATACACGGTCTTCTATTTCAAGTATTACAGGTATAACTTTTTTAGTTCAAAGAACCCAGTGCGTTATTACATGTTTTTTGATAGATACAAAAGGAAGAGAAAAGTGGAGGTTCAGAGGTGATTCATTCTAGAATTTAAAGAACCTTCTTAGCAGGTCTTTGTAATTGTCCCAACTATACCAGTGTTTGGGGGGGGGAAGTAAGGAGAATAACCCACAAACTGGAGATTAAGTTGTAGTCATCTGCTATTAAAGGGGAAGAATGTTTTAAAAATGCATTTGCTGATCATTGCCACTTGCTTTGCAGAACTTAATACATCCCTCCCTGATAACATCAAAGGAATTAAGGCCCTCTTTATGTAGCAAATGCTTTTCACAGTTCAATAACCATTCCTGTTGCCGCTATAATATTTCACCCACATCTCCCCATGCTCAGAGCAAGCCTCTGAATTAGAACTGTTGTACTTCTATTGAAAGCACCTTCATGCCTCCTTGCTAAATTTTACCACTTTTCTCCAAATATTTGCAAGCTATAATCATTATATTACTCAGTCAAGTGGAGTCTAGTTTCTGAGGCATGGAGAAAAAAAGTGCCAGGCTCTGGAATTATCACCCATTTTCCCCTCTGCCTAAAGAGCCACACCAAGAGGCAGTGAGTGGCTCGCCATATGAACCAGAAACAAACAGCAAAAGACAGGAATCAAAAGCTTCAGTGTGACTGCAATAGAAACCATTGTTCGAGGCACTTCCTGGGAATTATTTAGGGATTACGGTGTCAAAATTGCTTAATCTGTAGGAAATACCCCAGGCCTTCATTTCACATCAGCAAATATGTATTAAGTGCTTAATCTGTGCCCAGGACTGTGTTCAACACTGAGGGGGACAAAAAGAAACGCCAAGCATGGCCACAGAAGCAAAATGTGGGAGCAGCAGCTTCCAAGCGAAGTACAGAGTGGGGTGAGGCCTCTGTGCCTATGTTATTTTCTCCACATCTCGTTGCTGGCAAAGGTGAATCTTCTCAATCCAGCTCGAGATCCCTCCCCCTTAAACAAAACAAAACAAAATTTGACTGCAGATGAGCTCTTCCAATTTTTGGTTTCAGGGGCAGTCAGTCACCCTGACGGTTTTGAAACCTAAGAAGGAGGAATCATTAAAAATCAACATCTGTCAGAGAGAGCAGAAACGAGAAGAGGCAGGATTTAAAAAGACGTTCAGATCCTTAAAAGGACTGCTCTGAAGACATAAGGGCAGGGGGGAGAATGGGAAAGTAAACGAAAATGGGATGTACTTTGTATGATTTATTTTAGCATCACCAGGGAGGGAAAAAAAATTGAGGGAGATTCTGAGTTCTCTAACATTTAGAAATGATTTACCCTGTTTTGGTTAACTTTTTTCTTTGACACAATCAAAAGACCTCAAGCTAATTTCTTTTTCCCATTAAACCACCTAGATAGCTCTCTCAGCTCCCTCTGTTCAGTAAAGATTCAGCCAGGCCTGTTGTTTTAAAAGGTTTCTAATCACAGGAGAACCACACTCAACTCTGCTCATTTCCTGTGCCAATTAACAGGCCGGAGTGGTTGTGTCTCCACTGGTCCCAGAAGGAATTCCAGAGACTGGTCCTTTCAGACTTGACTCCCAGGCCCGAGGACAGTGGCACTGGTTTGGGGAAGAGGCAGGAAGTTGGAAATCCTGAAGAGTTACAGCCCAGGAGTCGGAAAATCAGGAGGCCAGGGAAGTTCGCGGCAAACAGGAATGAAGGAAGTTTCATTTCTATTTCTGAATCGTATGCCATAATGAGAATCTGAGTCCTGGGAATAACACAACAGCAAAAATATCTTGTTTTATTGGGCACCCGCAGAGCTTTGTGGGCCTGGTGAGCTCTATATAAATCTGCCAAAAAGGCCCAAGTGTTCAGATCCCGAGTTTCAACGAAGGGAGAGAGAACTCCCAAGATTGGCCCAGCAGGACTGGAACAGAGATAAAATGAGAGGCCTACGCTTCTCGCATTAGTATAGTACTCAAAGATTCCCAGAGCCCACAGGAAGGCTGTGCAAGGTGAGGAAAGAACCCTGAAAGAGGAAGGGGGACACATCCAGGACAAGCAGGATTCTGATTAATAAACTGGAATGACCGAAAAAGTCAGGAAAAGCGGTTGTCTCTGCTTGCACCCATCACTCCAGTCTTCCCTTCCAGACTAAATCTTCCTGCAGAAAGCCACCTGTGACTATTCCAGTGTGGCAGTGATCTACTGATAGGCTAGTCCTGTGTGCTGTATGTGGGGTCCTGCCACAGAACAGTGGCTTGAGACAATCCCCACTGATGGTTCCTTCCATCCATGGTGGTCTGTAGAACTTCAGCTGTTTTGGGCTAGGAAATGGGGTTTATGAGTAAGACTGGCAGGCAGGTCTAGAGTGGTCTAGAATGGTCTAGAATAATGGAAAGCAACTCCACGCTGCTCCACATGATCTCTCAATGCTCCAGGGTGGGGAGCAACTCAGACTAGACTAAGTTACTGGAATTAAGACTTATTCTATGCATCTGCTCTCCCACAATATGGCCTGGGGGAGGAGTAAACAACTTCTACACAGGTGCCTCCAGTTCGACCAATAACCTGCAGGAGCTGATCCTGCTCCTGATTGGAGGAGAGCAGCGTACTCGGTGTGTGGGTAGCAGAGTTGGGATTGGTGGAAGAGGACTATAAAGGAGGAGAGAGACAACATGCACGAGGAACATCTATCTGAAGGAACACCTGAGCAGCCCCCGAGAGAGCCGGCCGGCAGTGTGCCGCTCCCCCGCGGAAGTGGGGAAAGTGGCAGGGGGAACCGCCCTCCCACGGAGGTGGAAGGGACGGCAGCCAACCCGGGAAGAACCAGCAGCAAACCCGGGGAGGGCTGAGTAGACAAAAGAACAGCGCAGGGTTTAGTGTCGTTCCTCCACGAAGAGGGGGAGCGACACCAGGGGACAAACTGTAAGGCCAGCCAAGAATCAGCAAATACTGACATAGATCCTGCCTCCTGGTGGAAGTATGTGCAAAGCCACATTGTAAATGGCATGGATATAAAAAGGTTTGGAAAATTGGGGCCATTTTTGAAATCTGTTATATCCAGCCACTGCAAATCTGCTTAGGCCAGAAATTCTGCATCAAATTGACCACAAGAGGACAGCGCCGCTGCTCACTAGGCTAATCCTCCGCCTGCAGCACCAGCACCCCAGGTTCTAGTCCCGGTTGGGGCACCGGATTCTGTCCCGGTTGCTCCTCTTACAGGCCAGCTTTCTGCTGTGGCCTGGGAAGGCAGTGGAGGATGGCCCAGTGGAGGATGGTCCTTGGGTCCCTGCACCCGTATGGGAGACCAGGAGGAAGCACCTGGCTCCTGGCTTCGGATCGGCACAGCCGCAGCGTGCTGGCCGTAGCGGACACTTGGGGAGTGAACCAATGGAGAAAGGAAGACCTTTCTCTCTGTCTCTCTCTCACTGTCTAACTCTACCTGTCAAAAAAAAAAAATTAAAAAGAAAATAATAAATTGACCACAAGAGACCCTTGCATTGAGCTGCCTTTTAATTAATGATCACTTATAAAAGCATTGTATTTCTAAATTGATCATAAATACCTGGATGCTGAAAGATTTCTTTATTCCTAAAGTGTTTGTAGAGTTTAACAGTGAAATAATCATTTTCAGACATTTGTTGGAGTAGGGGTAGAAAAGTGACATCTACAAACCTGGGACATTTTGCAAGCTTTACTTCCCTCTTACCTGCTGCCTGGTACTTGGACTTAAGAAACCAGAACTTAGGAAACAATTGGTGTATACAACTAAGCAATACATTTGTTTTATAATTTTCTTTTAAACAGTCTTGTATGTCTTCATTCTGCTGAGCTATCAACAGTCATCCACAGCATTTATTGAGATTCTGTACCCTCCTGTGGCAAGGCAAATATCTGTAGTGGAAAGGTGTCTGGACTCTATTTTGTCACAATTCAAGTACATGCGGTTCGTCAGGTTTCCTCAGACCTCAGCTGTGGAGTTAGATTTAGGAAGTGCAAATCTTAGCAGCATCCTACCTCTGTCAGGCACTAGCAGTTCTGCCTTTCAGAAGTTCCAACCCTCTCCAAAGTGTTACTTGGAAAGGCAGAGTTTAAGTATCTTTACTCCTGTTGAGTATACTTGTAGACACCTATCCCTCTTTGGGGGACCACAAACCTATTTCTGTTTCCCCTTTGTTGTCCTCAAAGGCTTGAATCCCTTTTCCTCTAGTCCCTAGGACATGAAACCCAGAGATGAGAAGAACTCTGCTTTCCACCTGCCAACAGCTCTTGAAGCGTGCTACTGTTAGGGGTGAAATGGCAGCAGAGAAAGTATTATTACTTTCGTTCTTTGTCTCACACAGAAGAAGTTTCCAAGCGAACAAACAGAGAGATTTAAAAGCAAGATTTATTAGAGTCAAAGACCTCCAACCAGAGTGGTATGGAGGGGGGGATCCAAAAGAGAGAAAAAAACCCAAAGAGGTCTGTGGTACTGGGGTTTTTAAGCACAATTTGGAGGGAGAATAAAACTTATCAGCTTGACATTCAGTTACAAGGCAGAGACAAAACCCATGAAAAGACCTGATTTGCTATCTTTTATCCTATCTGGTTTGCTCATTATAAAACAAAGAGCCATCCGAAGGGTGGGATAGGAACTGTGAGCGATGGAGGATGGAATCACCATTCCCTTGCTATTTAAAACTGGAAGCTTTCAAGGAGAGGGTAACCTGGCACTTTTTTTTTTTTTTTTTTTTGAATGGCAGAGTGGACAGTGAGAGAGACAGATAGAGAGAAAGGTCTTCCTTTTCCATTGGTTCACTCCCCAGTGGCCGCTTCTGCCGGCACACTGTGGCCGGCACACCTTGCTGATCCGAAGCCAGGAGCCAGGTGCTTCTCTTGGTCTCCTATGCAGGTGCAGGGCCCAAGCACTTGGGCCATCCTCCACTGCACTCCCTGGCCACAGCAGAGAGCTGGCCTGGAAGAGGGGCAACCGGGACAGAATCTGGTGCCCTGACCAGGACTAGAACCCGGGGTGCCGGCGCCGCAGGCAGAGGATTAGCCTAGTGAGCTGCTGCGCCAGTGGAACCTGGCACTTTCAACCTAGCTAGAGACAACCCTTGGGGGAAAGCAAGCACTTTGCACCTCAGTTTTCACTGACTGCCTATTAACCCACACTACTATCCAGCTTAACAACCTACTTAAAATGTGGGAAGAGAGAAATAGAGGAAGAAAAATATCAGCATTTCTCTCCCCAATTTCCCTTCCATGGCTTCCATTTTCAAAGAAATTTCAAGGGTTTTTCAAATTGTGCACTTAGCTCTAGATCAAGTTCACATCTCCCCAGTTCCTCCTTCCCAGACTGCTGCTCAGAAAGAGGCAGATGAGTTCCGATCAACACTGGCAGCTATAAAAGGGAAGGTCACAGGTGGTAATAATATAGGCAGGCTTATAACAAGATGTTTGAAATGCACCCCAGAGCTACTAGATGAAGTAGCGGATACTAAAATGTACTCCCCAATCCAGCTCTTTGTCTAACTTCAAGTAAAATCCAGCTGTTCATCAGCCTTAGGAAATAAATGCAGAAATAACTAATTAAAGGAAGATGTTTCCAAGCTGAGCAAGAGGAGAATGGTGTTTTCATGCGTAAGTATTTAGCCTTCATCATAAAATCTTTCTTCCTTCCTCTCTACATAACACAGCCATTTTGAGCAATTTTTACCCAAATGGGGTTTCTATAGGCATATGAGGAATTGTAAGGTGTGACTCTGACATGAGTGTATAGTTGTCCATGAGCAGACCTGACTAGAAGAGCCATGATGGGACTATGGCTTTCATGCCTCCAGAAATGTCTGCTGAGGGTCTTACTACTATTTTCCTGGACAGTTTACATTGTAGCGAGGAGAAGGTTGCTGAATCCTTTACCTGAAATACTCTGTTGCCAAAGTAGCTTTAAAAATCATTTGATTGACAGGAAATCAGAGCCTCTTCTGTTAGACTCTCAAATATTGAGAAACCCCCCCCCCCAATTCTCAAGAATATTTCCTCCCACTATTTACTAATTATTTTTATGTCTACCATCATTTTAAAAATGTCCACATTAGGGTGAAGAAACAAGGAAGCCTTTGCCTCATTTGTAACTTAAGGTATCAGATTGTAGAGGTCATTGGATGTATCCAGCATAATGAGGTAAATCCTTTTGTTATTTTCAACATTTGAAGAAAAAGGGTTGGGTGAAAAGAATAAAATAATGTTTTAAAGGAGGAGACCTAACAGTCAATGCCTACAGAGACCAAGTAGGAAGCAAAATTAAGCAATGTGAGTGGATGAAATGGTATAAGAGATGGCAGGCACTAGGGTAAAACACATGCTCTCCATTAGGGAATCACCTGTTGCAATCCAGCCAATTGTTGCCATGAGGGATTGTGATCCTATTATTTCCAGGGCTTCCAAATTTATCATGGCCTCACAGAAGCCAAGATTTTATGTGAACTCCTCGATTTTCAGCATTGAGGAGCTTTTATTTTACCCTTTTTTCAGTGTGTGAGCCTCACCAAGCATGCCATTGAGTAGGGTGGTGCTTTGAGGCAGCCAGTGGGTCTCTAGAAGAAGTATAGTGAGACAGCATCTCTGTATCTTTTCTTGTCATGGGAATGCACACCAGTTGAGTAAAATGTTAATGGAAGATTTTATCTCTGAAATTTTAGTCCAGAGAAGGCTGCTTGTAGATAAATCTGTTAAAGATAGAGTCAAAATATTCTTGAAGCGTGGTTATCGATATGAAAAAAATCTTGTTTTGTCGCTCCCCTCCATATTATGGTTTTTATTAAGGGCTTTAGAGTTTTTGAGATAATGGGTACACCTGGCTCTTCCTGGATGGACCACCTGTGTGCTTTGAGTGGAGCCACCTCAATGTGACTTTGGAAGTGGTAAAACTTTGTATCCACCTTTAGTAAGGGAGGTACAAAGAATCCATATTGTCAGAGAGAGTTAGGGACACTGGCTACACCCAAAGAACCAGACATCAAGCTGGTTTCTAACTCAGTTTCCCAATGCAAAAGATCTATTCAGAGTCTCCTTCTGGTTCAATTTAATGAAACCACAGAAAATTTAAAAACTAAATTCACAAAGATGAGACAGTAACGGAAAACAGATTTTTCTTCTTGGGATGCCATGGCTGATGAGAGCATCTTCAGAGACCCATTCTTTATGTCCTCAAAGTTATGGGGCATGTGGAGTTGGCAGGGCTGTGCTTTGGGGACACTCAGTACACTTGTTCCAGAGCCTTTGCATTTCATGTACTCCACTGCTTAGAAGAGTCTTTTACTATTATGAAGACTTGCTTTCTCAAGATTTTCAGATACTGTACAATCTTCACCATCTTATCTTCAATAACATCTACTCTTACCCTTCTCTCTCCTATAGCTCAAAATCTCTTGATGAAATCTTACCACCTGTTGACGTCACACAATTTTTGTCTAATATTCATCTTCTCCATTAGTATATAAATTTGATGAGTGTAGGGACTTATCCATAGTCTCCCTACTGTTGTTTAATTCTAGCACAGTCATTGGAACAATGTCCCAAGCACTTGGGACATCCTCTACTGCTTTCCCAGGCCATAGCAGAGAGCTGGATTGGAAGTGAAGGAGCCAGGATATGAACTGGCACCCATATGGGATGCCAATCATCATCTCTCAGATAGACAGGAATCATGTCTAGTTTACTCAGCATTATATGCATATTATACTTGTGTAATAGGTTATATAATCTGTTTTTCATTACTGTAATGAAATATCTGAGATAAAGGTACTTATGAAAAAAAGAAAGATTGAATTAGGTTACAGTTTGTGAGATTCAAGGGCATGGCATCATCTCAGTTCTGGTTGTAACCTGGCTCAGATCTAGTGAGAGACTGAATGATTCCATCTCAATATAGGAAGCCACTGGAAGACACAGGGTAGGGCCAGGCTAAGCCTTTTTTCACAGTCCTCTCATGAGGACCAACTAGGATCTCATGAGAACCACGTTAATCTCTTACAAGGACTTGCCTCTGTTTGACCTAAGGACTTCTCACTAAGGTCCCATTCCATCTCTTTCTAGCTTCCTATCAGAAATAGCATTCATTGGATACTTTCTTATGGTACTGTAATAGGCACACCATTAATATTTGTTGAATGATAGAAGAAAAGAAATTTCAAAATGGCATTTGTGTTTGAACTTCTTGTCATAAGTCAGATTTTGGGTGCATATACTTTTATATTCTCAAAAGAAATTAAAATCAAGGACAATGACTGTAGGCTGGGATTAGTGCCTCTGATTTCTGTGGTAGCCTGGAGTTAGTGCTTCAGGAGCTCCAATCCATAGATTCAAGATGATGAAAGAATGAAGTATGAGAAGAAACAAGAGATCAGGTATTTGGCCTGGCGATTAAGACACTGTTTGGAATACCTGCATCCCTTATTGGAGTGCCTGACTTTGAGTCCCATCTTCACTTTTGATTCCAATTTCCTGCTGAAGCACACCCTGGGAGGCAGTAGGTGGGGACTCAAAAATTGGGTTTACTGTCACCTGCCTCAAAGACCTAAATTGAGTTCTGGCTTCCTAGCTTTGGCCCGGCTATTGTGGGCACTTGGGGAGTCAATCAGCAGATGGAAGACTACTCGCTTTCCATCTGTCTCTGTCTCTTTCTTTAAGTGTTTTCCCTGTCTGCCTTTCAAATAAATAAATAACAAATAAACACAATTTTTTTTTAAAAAAAGAGAAGGCATAAAAACTAAAGAAGGATGTGGGCCAACTTTCCATCCTGTTAATTCCTTATAAACCTTTTATCTGCCTGGTAGGATAAAAAAGTCATATTCTATGTAAATGGTTTTGTTTCCATGATAGCAATGGTTATAGATTCAAAGCAGAAAATATCCAGGTTGGTTATATAAGTGGAAAAAGGGAAGAGTAGAGAAAGAGGAAGGAAACTAAATTTTATAACAAAAATTGGTACTGATATTTAAAAACTGGAGAGCAAGAACTATTTTATAAAGGGTAAGGTAGAAAACAATTTCCACAAAGTCCTAGAGCCTCACGTATGAACTCCCTGTGAGCACACATATGACTGCCATGATCCTGGGTTCTGAGTAATCTCCTTGCTATCTTATAAACCATCCTAGAATCTCTGAACTGTTGTCCTTCAGATGAACTCTCCCAGGGCATTTTTCTCAAGTAATACATGGTAGATCATGTGTGCCTGGTGTGGCTCATTATATACACACCATATTTTCAGGTTTTAGATGAATATGTCTACACCCATGGTATTCTTTTTTTAAAATATTTATTTATTTATTTGAAAGTCAAAGTTACACAGAGAGAGAAGGAGAGGCAGAGAGAGAGAGGTCTTTCATTCGCTGGTTCACTTCCCAATTGGCTGCAATGGCCAGAGCTGTGCCAATCTGTAGCCAGGAGCCAGGAGTTTCCTCCAAGCTTTCTCAGGCAGGTGCAGGGGCCCAAGGACTTGGGCCATCTTCTACTGCTTCCCAGGCCATAGTAGAGAGTTGGATCAGAAGTGGAGCAGCCAGGACTTGAACCAGCGCCCAAATGGGATGCTGGCCCTACAGGTGGCAGCTTAACCCGCTATGCCACAGTGCCAGCTCCAGCCACAGTATTCTTATTCTTAGGCAGAACAAATTAAAAGCAGTCCAATGTGTTCAATATGGCACATCAATACGCCGAAGATGTTTTTGAAGACTACAGATACAGTGAAGCCTCATGTTAGAGCTGAACTGAAAATGCAATTTTCTCTACGTGAAGACCACACATCTTGAAAACTTTTTACCTAATTTCTTCAGGACATACAATCATTGGCGATCTGGCAATGTTCTTTATGAACTTCCCTTCACTTAGTGTTTTTGCCTCTAGACTGCATGGGTAATTGAGGTGAGAGGGAATGGCGGAAATAAAAATCACAGGGAAGAGTTGAAACCATGCGATTTGAGATTAAAAAAGTCATAGCTGGTAGCTCTCATTTATTTCAAGATCTTATTTTTTAAATTGAACTTGTGCAGTGTTTCTTAAAGTATCTTTTAGTGTTGAATGTTTACAAATTGAGGGGTTTTATATAACTTTCTAGATTCTCGGCCTCTTTTTAAAAATTATTCTGATGACAAGAATTGTCTATGCTTAAATTATGCATCTTATCAGGTACATGTCCTAAAGATGGTACAGTTGCACCCTGCACTATGTCCTTAATTAATTTGTGTACCAAGTTTTTCACAAAATATATGGAAATACCATTTTATGTTTCTTGAATTATAAATAGCCCTACAATTTAGGATCTAGGGAGTATATTTAAGATTGTTAGTTGGTCTCACAATATTTTTGTGGTCTCCAACATCCAGCCTACTGAGCTCCCCACTGACCTATTGTTGTATCATGCTTTTGTCCTACTCCACACCTCTGGGACTTGGCTGTAACATGTGGCAGCAGCAAACCATTCTCTTGTCCCACTAAGAAAAAGAACAATATCCAAAACAATAACCACTTGTTGAAAAATGGAATTCATGAGTTTTTCCAGTGTTAGAGAACATAGGAGACATCCCATTAAGGATGTTGAAAATGGAGTACAGAATGCCATGTACCTCTCAAGAACACAATGATAGTGAGCAGCACAATTTTTTTTTTAAATTTTGTCTTTTTGTGGACTAACCTTTCCCATTGTTTGGTAGATTATGCAGGTTCTGTGTGTATCACAAAAGATATTCAAAATGTATTTAGAGTCCTCTTTGGAATTAGATAAATGAGCTATCTGATTATGAAAATAAGACACCTGGGCCTAATGCCATGGACATACATGTCTTTCTAGTTGCAGCCAAAATGTGATTTAGGGATTTCTGATGAGCTTTTTGTGTGGATGTTATTATTAGTGAAAAATGTACCCTTCTGCTGCATGCTTGGAAAACTAGATGCTATCACCCCTGATTATTCATTTGCTAGTACAGTTTGTTCATTTATTAAAGGCAAGACAAGGTGGAAATTGAATCTATGCATAGCATATCTGTGATTTTATGTGTTTGTGGATAATAAACAGGCTTTGTGTCCAGTGTTGACTTTCTAAGCTATAACGTGGCACCATTGTGGTTTCTCTTTGGGTGAGCCAACATTACAGTGTCTGTAGCTTTAAATAAGAAGGCACAAGGATTAGAGGGGCAAATGCTCCCTTTGGAAGCAGTGGGGGTGGGGGGCAGGGAAGCTTTTGTTCACTCATGGAAAATGGGCGTGTGTCTCATGGCTGCCGCAGTTTAAGTAAACATAAACTCTGAACCCGAGATCATACCCATCATTTCCTCAGTGCTAGCAGCACAAAACCAAAATATACTTTTATTTGGCTAACCCCAAAGTAGGATGTGGGTGCCAGTCTTGGAAACCACATACATGATCGGGTTTCCAGCAGACACCGCTCGGGCTGTCCTTTTGTCTTCCGCAGGAAAGTCATGAAGACATTACTCCTCATAGCACCATCACTGTGTTTAGCAAACAGACGAAACCATAACAACAGTCCACTTCAGAGTGAGGTCAATAGGGTCCTTTGCTTTCAGTAGAGAATCTGAGATGTTCCCCGTCTTCCAACGACTTCTAGAATTCATATCTAGAAGCATCACCTGGACTCACTTGGAAATTCATTTTTTCCAAACGAGCTATCCAGCGGTGAACAAAGCAATAACATGTGGTTTCAACTTGTCACTATTGTGTTTTTCATTTATAAGGAAGATTCTTCAGGGCCTGGGTCATTCCAGCCCTCTCAAGTTCTGTAAGCATTGAGTCTTGGCTTGCTGCTTCAGAGACTTTCACGGTGTGAAGTTTTATTTATTTATTTGCCATGGGTTGTTGTTTTTCCCCCCTCTCTGGAGCCAGGGAGGGATGGGCAGATGATAGAGTTGGGTGCCTCGAGTTAATGACTAGCCCTATATTCACAAGCTCGTTTACTTTTGTCCTCACCTGATGCCTCAATGCTGCCAATGAGTAGGAATTAATTTTATTGAGGGCCACTCAATTCCTTAAAAGAAAAACTGCTCACTTGGCTGGAAATGCTTTGACAGAAGGCAGAGCAGCCGGTCACATTCGAACACTGTGTCTTCTGGATTTGGGGGCAGAGGCGGAGTGGTTGATTCAGAGGGAGGAGGGGAGCAAACAGACATTTCGTATAAGCTATTATGGGGTAGCCCAAATCACAGCGGAGTTCATCAACGGGCTCTTATGCTACAGACCCAGCCTGCTGTCCCCTTTTTCTGCCACTCCCTGCTCAAAGCTCACATGACCCCCCAGCACCCTTCCCACAATCAACTCACCATAAGAAGGTAATCATCTTATGGTGAATTGGAGAAGAAGAAAAGGCACTCTAGGAAAATGTTATGATAATAGAAGACTCTTCAGTGTTGTCACCATCTGGTGTGCTGGGCTAACAAAGAAGGCGATAATTGAGTGCCCAGTAACTTCTTTTGGCCTCTGATAATGGGCACTCACCCTGATTTGTGTTCTTCACAAGAGTAATTCGCCATCATTTCACACCACATCTGCACCACATTTCCTCCATCAATACAGCCTTACGCATGCGTTACCACACTTAATTAAGTCCACATCATTCTCCCCTAAAGAACAGGAAAGTTTGTATGATGGCCTGAGCAGCAAAGAGACACAAATGAGGGTTTAGTGACTCTTGCTTTGTGGGAGAGATGAGATGGATGGGGAACTCATGCCACCAAGGTTTGGCTCCCCGGTGGGGTGGCTGGGGATGCGCCGCCACAGCTTTGGGCTGGGCAACAGCTGTGGGTAAGCTTCTGCAGGCGGCCTTGTGGCCAGGCGTGCTCGGGGAGGGGACAGGACCCCATTGTCGCATAATCTTGCTTTTGAAATTGTGCTACAATTGATTCGATCTGATTTCTAAGGTGCTGTCACCAGAGCATCATTAAAAGTCCTTTAAGAAACTGCAGAATAGAGTCGCTCCCCAAAGGCGGCTTTGTCGGTCTCTTCCCTGCCTTTCTTTAAGATGCTTTCCCTTCCAGCGGACAGAAGGGGTAGAGCCTGTCAACTCCAGACAATTAACACGGATAATTTCATTTTTCTAAAATCAACAACACAGAGTTACCGGGAGAAGCAAAGCAGGTGTTTTAAAATCTTTCTTTCACCATATTCTTGACCTGAGAAGGATGATTCCACATTCTTATGGTTGGCCATGAGACACGCTGTCCTAAATGGTCTGTTAGCAGTTTTGTGGATGTGGGAGCGAGCAAGCGAGCAAGCGAGAGAATGTGTGTGTGTGTGTGTGTATTTTCTCCTGCAAACCTTTCTAAGACACTTTGCTGATCCCTCTCCCAGAAGCTGTGTAAGCACCAAACAGTGGGAAGACTTAGCCTAATGGGTAGGACATTAATCAAGAGTTCAAGTACCAAGGGATGAAAGCAGAGATTCCTCCAGTCTCCCGACTATCTTCGTCATAAGTAAATTAGCTAGTCTTTATCCTCCCGCTAAGTGATAAGGAGGGAGGCAGTGTGGAGACCTTTAAGATATTTCTCACAACAAGTGTCAAAATACCCTGAAAGCTCTCAGGGGTCCACCTCCCACACACAGTCTACCCTTTATTTGTTTATCTAAATGCTGACAAATTGCAGTATTTTAACAGCGTATCTGTGGGCTTGGCTTCATTTGCATGGCGTTCCCTCTATCTTTGAGTGGATAATGAGGCTCTGCATAAAGCGCTCATTGAGAGCTCCGCCGAGCCTGACAGTGCTGAATACTGAGCAGCAGAATTAGGTGGTTTAGAGAAGAATATGCCATTGTGTCCAGCCTCTATCCTTTTATCTTCCCTGCTGCTCATTTTCAGGTCTTTCAAGGAAAACTGCCTCCATACCCTTTCTCGCTAGTGTCTCTTACCTCCCTTTCACTCTGAATGGGCACCATCTTCCAAATTGTCAGCTCGGCCTTGGGCTATTTTAGTCACTATAATTATGTTCCAGTCTTATCCTATGAAATGCTAGAGGTTTCCTTTCACCGGGCCACTGAGAAAAGCTGTAAAGCCTTCTCCCAGGAGCATTTGTCCTCCTCCACCCCCTGGATTCTCAGATACTTTTGCATTGCAGAACCCAGTCACCTTCTTTCTGTCACACAGGTTCTGCCACTGTCACCAGGCAGAGTGGTCATGGGGTAGCATGTGGAGGTTGGGGAAAGTTAGAAAATACGCAGTCCTTCCATTTTCTTCAGAAATTCAGTGTTCTGAAGCCATGCTCTAGGACATCTATAGTTGCTGTTGATGGTGCTTACATTTTTAAATGGAATGCAGAGGGCATTTAGCTTTGGAATGAGTGATATTACAAAGTGGATATCTCCAGGGAAGAGCGGATGCTTTCCCATCCCGAAAGGCATTCCTCTATTTGATTTGTGGGAAAAGAAGCATCTGGTGATGAAACAATAGACTTATTGGGTAGTCTGATTGGAAAGGATCTTGTGGATAGAGGGATGTGGTCAATCACTTCATTTTTAAAATAAGGAAAATACTCAGAAGATTAGGATCTGTCCAAAGTCATGCGGTTGTTCTGTGAACTTACTTGTCTCCTTCCGAGGTCTAAGAAGGAAGACAAGCTAGCTTAGCTTGTTTACAGGAAAACTCTCACACTGACGAAGCCTACTGTAACTCAGGGTCTGTAAGCAAGGGTGTGTGACTCATTTCACTTTGAGGTGACTTGCCAGGGTCACTTGTAAGAACCAACTATAATTCCCGGCCCTCTTCTCTTCCCACCCTTGTTCTTGAGCCCAGGATTCATTCTTTCTATCTTTCTGTTAGTGAAGCCGCAAATCCTCATTTCACCTGCTTTCTGCGTGGTTCCCTGGTTCCCTGAGCATTTAGGCACACCCTGAAATCCTTGCTTCTCTGACTCCCTACTGTCCTCTATTACACTGTCAAATGTGATCGACTGGAAGTCAATGAAATGGTCAGAAAATTCAAGTTCTTGGGTATGGTGTGCTCTGACATGGCTGAGTTTCCAACTTTCTTATTTCATGATACTAGAAAACTCCAAAAATTCATCAGAATTTGTAATGTTTAAATGTCTGTAATAAACTTATTTCCAGTTCATCTTTTTAAATGATGCCCTTTACTTTCTCCAATTATTAATTTAACATATACTTGTCATAGGACATGTGGAATTAGAGAAAAAATCAATTTACTCCTCACTGTCTCTACTTTATCATCTGATCATTGTGAATGTGTCATTATATAGGGCCTCTTACTCTTTGGAACACACCGACATTCGATTCTTACTATAGGTTTCAGGGCTACCTGTTCCTTTTCACTGATATTATCTTATTTTTTAGAAAAACAAATGCTACATGGAATGTATTATGAGACTAAGAAGTATTGTTTATATAACTGGTAATAAATAGCTAGCAGGTCCATGAAAGAAGATAAACAATAATAATTTTGCATGTAATGATAGGCTTGCATACAAAAGAAAATGGAGAATTGTTATTACAGAAAAGCACTCAGTTAAATAATTGGTTTAGTTGGGAAGCTAAGTGATTTCCTGTTTCAGATTTTCTGTGTGTAAGAGTCCATAAGATATGTGTAGGATAGGGTCTAACAGAATAAAGGACACGTGCTTTTAAATCTTGGCACCATTCCTTACTCTCTCTATAAATTTAGGAGAGTTGCTTCACCTCTGAGCCTTCCTTTCTTCACCTGTAAACATGAATAACAGCATCCCTCTCTTCTAAGAGTGTTATAAGGTCTTAGCATAGTGTGTTTCAGCCATTTAGTACAGCACCTGGAAACTTGGAAGAGTTGCTATCAGGGCGGGAGCTGTGCTTGTGAAATCTTCCAGAACTCACCTCTGTGACGGATTCCTCTACGTCCAGGAGAGTGTTGATGTAGTCTATGTCTTCCTGGTTGCCTGGGAGGAGACCAGCTGATCTGCTTCCATTGTGAGGAGGCATTTGCCACCCCTCTGTACAAAGCCCAGGGCCCACCCTCAGCACTGTTTCAAGGGCCCATTGAAAGAATGGTGGTAAAAACCATCTGTCCTACTGGGGTGGAAAAGTGATTGATAAAATTTTTGCACATGTTCTTTGCAAGTCAATGACTAGAATCTGCCTGAGTCTGGATATGCTGCTCCTATAGGCATCTGAGTGGACATATGTAGTGGCATTTAAGTGCTAATTTTTGCTTTAGAAAGAAAAAGAGATTTGTATTCAAAACATTAAGAACAGAGATTGAGGACATCACATATGGAAAATGCCTAATAATCCTCACAGTTCAACATAATATCATCATTCTCACTGTGAAACTCAAGAGTGCATGTATGTTTGCAGGTGCTACTTGAAAAACCAGTAAGTTTTTGAAACTGTCCAATTCATTTGAATGTGGCACAGAAGAATACATTATGATAGTTAAAAGTAAGGTGTTATCACTGAACTGATATTCTGTTTATGTCCTTATAAATGTGACCATGAAAAAAGTCATCAATCTGCTTTGAAATTTTATTTCTTTTAGTTGTTAACTTAAGTAGCATGTTTCCAAATGTATCTTGCTATAAAATGAATCAGAAGCCAGCATCACCCTTGTAGTGGCTTGAATGATAAAGTTTACATGAAAGAATCCTGGGATACAGCTTCTGTTATACTTTGACGTCATTTGAATGAAACGTATTCACATGTCTCAAGTGGAAAATGACACAACTAGCCTTGACCATAAAGAGAGAGTGTTCTGGCTGAATCAAAACCCTACTAGTTTTCCTTTATTACTTGCTTTCACCTTCTTCCACAGCAATAGAACTCCCAGTTTAGCCAGGTAAATGGTGTACAATGACTAGTTTTCCTGGCTTTCCTTGTGGCAAAGTAACTATGTGATTAACTTCTATTTTTTTAAGATTTATTTATTTATTTGAAAGTCAGAGTTACACAGAGAGAGGAGAGGCAGAGAGAGAGAGAGAGAGAGAGAGAGAGGTCTTCTATCAGATGGTTCACTCCCCAAATGGCCGCAATGTCCAGAGCTGTGCTGATCCGAAGCCAGGAGCCAGGAGCTTCTTCCAGGTCTCCCACACAGGGGTAGGGCCCCAAGGACTTGGGCCATGTTCTACTGCTTTCCCAGGCCATAGCAGAGAGCTGGATTGGAAGTGGAGCAGCTGCTTCAGGCCAGGGCATTAACCTGCTGTGCCACAGCACCAGGCCCTAAGTGATTAACTTCTGCCCATGAGTTGCGGTAGAAGAAAAGTGTGAACATGCCTGAAGTATCTTTTGATTCATCTTCTTGCGTGCTGGCTGCAATGTGATAAGAGAAACAGGAGCTCCTGTAGTTTCCATGGTCATCAACTCAGGAAGCTTGCACATGACATTTTCATGCAATAGAACAAAATAAAATCTTAATTCTCTGATACTATTTTGCATCACACTATACTTGTAGGAGCTACCTAAATCCGAAATTTATAAATGTCCAGGAAAATATACAATTGTGTTTATAGATTGAATCTAAGTTTAAGTTATATATCCATACATGGTGTTCAGTTTTGAAACTCAAATGTCTATTAGGTTTTCTAGAATCTTCCTTCTCTCTCTCTCTTTCTATCTTTTACCCTTCTCTCTTTTTCAAATAAAATGAAAAGAAATAAGTAAAAATCCAAAGAGAGCAGATGCAGAGAAGGAGACGTGGCAATGGATGCAGAAGTTGCATATAATAAATAGGAAGGAAGATACCAAACAATGAGGATAGAAGTCCTGTTTATTCAGCAGTGCTGTGATTACAGGGCTGTACTAGGTGCTTGGATTAACAAGATTAACTTGAGGCAAATAAGTTTACCTCTCTTAGCTCAGTTTTCTCATCTGCACAATGGAGATGGTAAAAGAGGTCTATCCAGAATCCAACATTAAAACATTTAAAGCACTAGGAATAGTGCCAGGTACATAGTACAAACTCAATAAAACATTGCTATTCATTTTAGAGCAGTTCAAAGTTATTGTGGTGAAGCATGTGAATATTATCAATAGTAGCTCAAAATAAGGATGTAATAATAGAGATGTGGATGCAGCACTCTGAGAAACACAGGGGGAGAATTAAGAATTTGGAAAGAGGAGTTTGCAAACAACTTGAACTGGCAGAAGGATTTCTATATGTGATGAAATGCATTCTGGCCTGGGACACAGTGTGTGGCAGGGCAAGGAGAGTAGTCTAAAGTTTGGTATATGGTGTATGGGGGACAGCCAGAATGACGTACTGGTACATGCTTGGATAAACACAGTGATCACTTACAGCTGGCATCCATCCTGATAGGTCCACATCTGTTCTGATTGGCTGGTGACTGTACTGAACTGGTTGTTAATTTGAACATTATCTCTGAAAAATAGTGTGGGAGATGATGAGGGAAAAAATATCAATATGGACTTACTCAATCCTGACAAAGAATCAGGACCATGTTCAAGGTCATGACTCTGAAAATCAGATACCACTTCACATTTACTATGATTTATTATTATTATTATTTTTAAAAGATTTATTTAGTTATTTGGAAGGCAGAGTTACAGAGAGGCAGAGACAGAGGGAGAGAGGTCTTCCATCTGCTGGTTCACTCCCCAGATGGCTGCAATGGCCAGAGCTGTGCCAAGAGCTTCTTCCAAGTCTCCCATGCGGGTGCAGGACCCAAGGAGTTGGGCCATCTTCCACTGCTTTCCCAGGCTATTGCAGAGAGCTGGATCACAAATGGAGCAGTCAGGACTCCAACTGGTGCCTTTACAGGATGCCGGCACTACAAGCAGAGGCTTTACCCACTACGCCACAGTGCCGGCTCCCATTATTATTATTTTTTTTATTGCCAGTCATGTTCTTGCTTTTAGATATAATATGGTTGATATTGAAGAAGCAATTTGTGCTGGAAAAAAAAAGATGATGTGCTATGGAAGGAACTAAATTACAATATATGCCCTCTGAAAAATGTATAGGTGTCTCACATAAAAATGATGAAAATGGAGATGCTCTTGGAATTCTATCTACTCCCCTTTTTCCAGCCCACATCCTTTTTTCTGTTTCATAAGAAGTGAGTGGAAGCAATGAATGCCATTTCTGCTGAATCTCTAAATTTCATATGTGATCACCTTGCATTTCGTTCCCCTGCTGTGCCACCATGGACAATTATATGAAGAATACCTTTGTTGGCTATATAGGTTGAGTTATGAATATAGCTTTGTTATGTTGATCAAATGTATTTGCAAGGATAATTTGTAATCAGAACATAATCCAGCATTACCATGACTAATGCTGAAATTGTTACCAGAAGTGGGGTGTTACACAAAAGCCTAAAATACGTAGCTATGGCTAAGTGACTGGTAGTGAGTATGAAACTTGTATAGAGGCTAAATATATAGCAGTTTGTCTTTTCTAGAAACAAAATATTTGGTAAAATTGACATCTGAGGAAGTTTACTAAATATCAGATAATGTGGGTTCTGAACCAGAAACTCTCAGGGAAGTGTTCCAGAACTTTAGCATTGCTCTTGGTTTTCTCTTAGATAGATTTGACAAGGAATCACAGATCTGAAAGGGAGTGATTTCTGATAGAATTGACAAGTAAATAGAAGAACAGAGTGGGGAATGGAGGTAGTGCAGAAATGTGGGAAGAGCTGATATGAGACCCGCAAGACAGACTTTGGGATTTTTAAAGGGCTTCCTTTTTTATTTAAAAAAATTATTTAAGGTCTACAAATTCCATGCATTACATATTTACAGTTTTAGGAACATAGTGATTCTTCCCACCATGCTTTGTCAATAAAACTTTTCACAGCAAAGTTTCAAAGTTTTTTGTTTATTGTTGTTGTTTATGTGATGTAATTACTAAAGCCAAAAGCCTCTAAGTAGCTTTCACTAAATTAAAAGCATGGTGCATATGCTGAGATGAGGAAACAAGCATCTTATAGAAAGGAAATACCAGTGTGTTTATTGATATACGGAACTTACTGAAAACGAATTGGAGGGAAGCCTGGTGAGTTTTTGAGAAAATGTTACACCCAAGAAGCTATAACTCCCATCAGAAAACATCTGTGACTACTGAGGTTTCAAACAACACTTGGTCTTCCAACCCTGCAGTGCACTGAGAAAGTAGTGCAGAGGAGAGAATATTCCCAATGCCCAATTAATGTAACCAAGGGATGTTATGGACAAAGGAGAATTATCCTGGAAAGGAGACCCAGGGACAATGGAGAACAATGGGCAAGAGGTCTGCTTCCAGAGAATAGGATCAGAATCTAATAAAATAACATTCTACATCCTCAGATCTTTAAAAGTCTGTTCAGAAAGCACAAATGGCTACTATGTGTTTTCCATTATTCCTATTTTAATGTGTGTGTCTGTGTCTCTCTCTCTGTGTGTGTGTGTGGGGGTTCATTTTGTTCCTCTTCCACCATTATTATGGGAAGTGTACAGAAATTATGTTTATAGCACAAACATTTCAGGATGAAGAGAAGCCACGTATGACATGGTAACACAATACTGTCACAGGGATATTCTGGATTTTGAGTAGGACACAATGATAGGATGAGTCCTTAGCTCTTTTCTCATACGGAGGGGTTGGCTATTTTCTATACATGCATGAACACATCTGGCAGAATTCTTATAGGAAGATGAAGGCACATGCAAATCAGGATGAAATAGAGAAGGTTGATTGATAAGAGGATTAGCTACAGAAATATAGGTAGAATGCTAAAAGAACAATAAGGGATACTGCAGGGAACCTTGGGCATTGACATCTTTAGGTCCAAAGGAATGAGGGGAGTGAATGATTTCCAGGACCTGGGAGGGGAGCAAGACTGAGTCATGTAGGTCAGGTCAACAGGCTCAGAAAGCCAAGGTGACCTCACAGGGAAAGAACCAGGGGCATAAATGCCCTGACCTCATTCTCCTCCTCCCCTTAGGTCTCCTGGGTCTTTCCCTTTAGTAATCCCAGCTGGAAGCCAGTGGGCATTGAAGCTTTTTGATGTAGTTCCTAGATACGAATATGTGACATGGGAAAGCAAGAAAGAAAGGGTTATTCACAAAACAGAATGAAGAATTCAAGCATGTAATTCTACTCACACCCCCTTCCATACATTCAGTTAGAGTCTTCATTGGGAAATGAATACATGTTGTGAGCAGCAAATACCTGCAATGCTTGTGCAGGCAGAGCAGTAGAGTTCAAGGCTTCAGCTTAGGATCAATGACCTATACATCCAATTAGCAAGGGTGTGATCTGGGCCAACTCAAAGGTTCACAGCTCCTTCCAAAACATTATAGTGCTGGCTCAGGACCAGTCAGAGCATAGTTAAAAGTGAGTATCAGGGAGTAGAGTGTGAAGTTGACAGTGAATGAGACCAGGAGGTGATCACTCCATGTTCACCAATGACCACCCTGCTCACCTCCCAATTAACTCATTGCATTCATACTACTAAGCCTTTTGTCCATTTTTTACACCCCTCACTACATGACTTTGCAGTCTCTCTCTCAAAAGAGGTGGAGTCTGTTTTATCACTTCTTGAAAAATAGGCTACCTTCATAATTTGCAATGGCCAAACAGAAAGAGGTACAAGTGATCTTATGCCAGCTGCAAGCCTGAGGAAGCATGAGAACATGCCCCGATTAGCCTGCTGGAGGATAAGAAATACCTAAAACAGAGCCAAGTCGCCCTCATCGTTCTAGCTAGAGTCAACATAGGTTCAGCCAGCTTAACTCCACACAGGGGAGCAATTCCAGGCTGGATCACTGCAGTCTAACCTGCCTGTAGCTGATACAAGGTGTAAACTTCAGCAACTATTGTGGTATCCCACTGAGGTTTTGTGCTTATTACCCAGCAGGACTGTAACCATAGATAACTGATATACTCCCGCATGTTCCTTAGTCACTTAAATTACAGCTTCCTAGGTCTATCCTACTTTAATGCCAGCTTTGACTGCAAAATGCCTTAGGTTCCAACGCTCATCAACAGCAATTTCTACAACCCCTTTTTCTTCAGTCCTTATGAGAGGTTTTTGGGCTACTGTTTACACTCAGTCTCTTTAAACACTCTTTAGTTTTAATTAAATCCAGGCTCCAGAATCAGTCAATCCTGGACTAAAGTTCTAGCTCTCTTTTTTAACAACTATAATTTGAGCAAATTGATTAAACCAGTGAAGCCTGGATCTCCTGTTCAGTAAAATGAGAATTTGCAGTTTTGAGCACACAAGGCAATCTGCGTAGAGTTTTTAGCATGGTATAATATGCCTTCCCAAATTGATGACTTAATCACAAGAGAAAATATCATATCTACATCTTGCTGTCACACTTGGAGATGAAGTATGGCATGTAAATTACCATACTGGATGAAAAGAATGAAATGGACTGTGCTTACAACCAGTTTTTCTGTGTATTTTTTTTTTTTTGCATTCATTTTCAGGGCACAACAGGATAGGAGCCAGAAAGCTTAAGAATAAACACAGAGAGGTCAAGAATCCTTTATTTATTTATACTAGTGTTTACCTTATTCCCATGTGGGCAGCACTTCAGGCCCCTTAATAAAATCAATGAAGTCTGGGACAGCTGATTTTTGCAGTGCTGAAATCTGCCTGTCTCTGCTTGTATGAGTCCATTGCTAAAATTTCAGGATTGCTTTTTTTTTTTTAATTTTTTGACAGGCAGAGTGGACAGTGAGAGAGAGAGAGACAGAGAGAAAGGTCTTCCTTTGCCATTGGTTCACCCTCCAATGGCCACCGCGGCTGGTGCGCTGCGGCAGGCGCACCGCGCTGATCCGATGGCAGGAGCCAGGTACTTCTCCTGGTCTCCCATGGGGTGCAGGGCCCAAGTACTTGGGCCATCCTCCACTGCACTCCCTGGCCACAGCAGAGAGCTGGCCTGGAAGAGGGGCAACCGGGACAGAACCCAGCGCCCCGACCGGGACTACAACCCGGTGTGCCAGTGCCACAAGGCGGAGGATTAGCCTAGTGAGCCATGGCGCTGGCCAATAGGATTGCTTTGTAAGCTGGTTGTATCACTGTTATTAAAACCTAAATTTGTAAATTTACAATAAACTAAGTTACATTAAAGACAAAGATGTAAATACCTCAAACTCATGTCTTAATTATTTTACTACCTTGACTATTATTCATTATCCATGCCCTTGAGTTTGTTTATGTCAGTTATATCCGCATGTTGGAAATGTTACATGATGATGTGCTGCTGCACAGCTTTTCCAAGCTCCTCATCCAGGGATGCCAGTTATCAGTTGAAATGAGCCACAGTAGGAGAATGTACATCACAGAAATCAGCAAATTACACTAATTAGTGTTTTCGTGACTTTTAAAAAAATTAATGAATGTATTTATCTGAAAGGGAGGGAATTTGGGAGGGGGAGAGAGAGAGAGAGAGAGAGAGAGAGAGAGAGAATCTCCAATGCACTGGTTTAACCCTCAGATGCCTGCAAAAGATGGGGCTGGGCTGGGGCAAAACTGGGAGCCCAGAATACAATCAAAGGATTTCCCTGTAGGTGGATGGGACCCAAGTACTTGAGCAACCACCTGATGTCTCTCAGGGTTCACATTAGCATACAACTGGAATCAGAAGCAGGTCTGGGACTCAGAGCCAAACAATTTAATATGGGATGCAGGCATCCTGCAGTCTTAGCCACTGTGCCAAATGCCTACCCCAGGTTTTTTGTCTTGGTGACCAGTTGACCAGTGTGCACAAGCACCCTTTTGGACATGCTTAGAATATAAAACATGGCTGGTTTTATACTTGTTTACAAAGACATTATCCCCGATTTACTGTTGCCACATGAAGATGTGAGGAAGGTGCCTATTGTTACCCATATTCCTGAGAGGGAGACTTTTCTTCTCCAACATTATATGGATGAGTCAAGCAAACTTCAGAAAAAGCCATCCGACTTAACTACAGAATGTGGTCATTGTGATTCTTAGCTACCTCATGCTCTGGCAAAGGCTGCAGTGAGAACACTATAGCAAGAATGAGGCAACCTTGGAAACCCAGGGCAAATATTTTTGAAGAAGTCTTCTTTTGATCTAGCATCTCGATGGACTGTGGTGTGATGGACAGGATATTGATTTGGAGGTAGTGACTAGAGTTCTAAGCCCGGCTCCATTGCCTCCTATCTCTGCGACCTTGTTCAAGATATTTTCACTCTCCTGAGCCTCAATTTTATTTATCTTGAACATCAGAAGATCATATCTGATGATATGTAAGACTTCAGCTAGTTCTCAAAATTCACCACCTATAGTGGAAACCATTTTTGAAAGACCATGCATTTCTTCTCCTCCATGAAAGCTTTCTGGGGACAAAGAAATTCAGATGCATGTGACCAGTTTAAGTGGTGCTCTGTAGAAAGTTTTATCACAAGGACAATGTGACCCATGTCTCAGACCCTCTGATTTGATTACAGGACACAATGAAGAGAAGACTTTAGCACTTCAAGTCCTTGTCCAACTTTTGAGAGTGCACAAGCCACGCTTCAGCAGGTAACCAGAGAAGGGTGCTTTGTCTACTTTGAGAGATGGTTGTGTCTTGGAAGTGCACCAAGCAGAGGGCAGGGGAACTGGCAGGTAGAGGTGAGAGAAAAGGGGTCTCTGGTCTTGCTGGGGCTGGAACTGATCAACACCAGCTGTCCCCAGGCTCCTCCCAAGCCCCACCTTCCTGCTCCAGAGCCAGCAGCCACCACTGCCCCTGCCTCCAAGTGGCTGAATTGGGGCAAGGCTCCCACTGCCTCAAGCTATGCAGAGGGCGCTCAGCCCCTTGAGTCAGACCCAAGCTGGAGGTCACACCTCAACTCTCACCACACACGCACTGTAGGCTGACTCAACAGGACAGTCAGACTTTTGTGGTCAAGGTCCTCTCACCTCCTCAGTTCCCACCCTGGGTGTCAGTCCACCCACTCTCTGAGGGTTCCTGCTGGTGGGAAACCCCAGGGCCTTGGGAGGTTTTGAGGAAAGATGCAATTTTAGGACAGGGTGAATTATGCTTTGAAGAACAAGTTGGGTGTTGGCACTGTGCCCTTCAGAAAAATTGCTTCACATTTCACAAATAATTCTAAACATCGCCGGGCTTTAACCTATTCTAAATTTTTCTCCTAACTATGTTGTAAGTTCCTGAAGCCTCATTGTCCCTTGTACCTTCTAGTACCCACCACAAAGGGGCACCTGGGCATGTTTATGACTTGATAAATGCAACACTCCCTTCATGGGGAAAATGTTCCAATGTGTGCCTTTTCCCAGTGGTGGCCATTGCTCGTCTGGTCATGTGGCTGTGGTAGTATTGGTCACTGCTGCTGTCTCAGTCCCCGCCCCATCCATGAGATCTGCTTCCCTGTGGACTTATTCTTAACAAAGCAGCATGGTTTAGAGGCCAAGATAACTGTTTCAACATTCTCTCTCTCCCCCCACCCTCTCTCTGCTTTAGCTCCATGATGGAAAATACACACACACACTCTCTCTCTCTCTTACACTCACACACACACACACAGATACTCTGTATTTAATACATTTTTTTTCAATGTTCTACAACTTTGCATAAATGTTGTCTACTTCTAGAAGGCATATTGGCTTTGGTGTTTGGATTAATTTTTGAAGAATTCTCCTAATCTGAGACTTTTTTTCTGTCATTCTTATCAATGGCTTTATAGTTCATTATAATTCATTCACCAACCCTGATTGGAGAGTTACTCTCATTTAGTCTTAACAATATTATTAGTCTCTTGTTTTAGGTTTTAAGAGCCAATATATTTTACTCTTAGATACACAATCAAGACAAATGAAAATTATGTCCACATGAAAACTTGCACATGACTATATATAGCAATGTTATGCATAATAGCCAAAATATTGAAAATGCTCATCCAGTGTTGAATGGATAACTAAGTTGTGGTATATCCATAAATGGAACATTATTCAGCTATGGAAAGACATGAAGCACTGACACCTGTATGATCTTGAAAGCACCACGTAAGTGGTGAAGCCAGCCATTCCATTTCTAAGAAGTGTCTAGAAAAGATAAATCCATAGAAAAAGAAAGTAGATTAGTTTTTGCCTAGGGATTTGGAGGGAGGGTTGAGGAGAAACAAGGGGTGTCTAAGGGGTATAAGGTACTTGATGAAAAGATTCTAAAATTGATCATGATGATGGTTTCACATCTCTGTTACTATACTAAAAGCCATCAAAATGTGCATTTAACTGGATGAATTGATGATATATGAACAGTTCTCAATAAAGCCGTTACAATAAAAAAAATTAGACAGCCAGTTTATTAAACTTCTACTCTTTTATAAATTATCGTTTCTTTTTTGTTTGCATTTGCTATCAGTAAAGTATTTTTTACTGTATAAGTAAGAAAAACATATGGACAGGTGTTTGACAACATCCCAAAAAGGAATGTCTGGGCTCCATACCCATCTCAGGCTCCCGATGCCAGCTTTCTGCTAATGCAGAACCTGGCAAGAAGCAATGATAGCTCAAGTAATTGGGTGACTGCCACCCATGTGGGAGTCCTGGATTCAGTTCTTGGCTCCCAGCTTCAGCCTCAGCCCAGCCCTGGGGGTTCTGGGCTTTTGGGAAGTGAACCAGGGGATGGGAGTTTTCATTCCCTGTCTACCTATTCATTTCTCCTTCTGCATCTCCCTGCCTCTCAAATAAAAAAAAAAACCCACAAAACTTTTTAAGAACAAAAAAAGCAGTCACTTCATTGAAGACTAATACTTTTTTTAAAAAAAATAGAGTAGCTTTTTAAAAATGTAACAAGCAGGAAGTACTTTCGAGTGAAATGGGTTAGCAAGAACTCTGTTACTTATCGTCTTTTAATACTTTTCAGGAAATGTGTAAGTCAAAGTTCTGTCATTGATTCCAGGGACCTACATCACCTGTTTTCCTGATTCTCTCCTGGCTCCACCTTCCTCCCCTCTTCACACTTGTTTAGTGACCTCTCGTCTGCTCTCTAAAGCAAAACTGGGGATATTCCTACCTCAGGGACTCTCCCCACGCCACTCTCTTCCTGGAGTGCTCTTCCCACATGTGTGTGCATGGCTTCAGATTCACTGATTCAAGTTTTGCACAGAAATGTACTTCTCAGTGAAGCTTCCCCTGACCAGCTTAATGTATCTTTCAAAAGTACTAAATAGTGTATTGTACATATTTATCATGTCTATATCATACTGCATGGCTCACTTGCCAAAATATAGATTCTTTGAGGCTATGGATATTTAAGTATCTCAATCCCTAATATATCCTTGGTATATATAAAATAGTTTCTTGGATATAGTATGTGCTTAATTAGTACCCATCAAATGAATGAATGAGCATAGATTCTTGCAGTCTACTTTGAGGTACACATTCTATTCTTTATTAATCTACCAATCAGTTCATTTCAAGTTTTTATTGACATTCTTCTGACTTGGACTGAATTGCCAAGAAGAAAAAAAAATAATTTGGAAAATAGAAAATATATCTTGGGAAAGAAAGTAAGCAGCCAGTGCTTTAAGAAGAAATGAATTTTTAGAAGAAATGAAAGAGCAAATATATAATATTGTAAAAGTTAGGATACATATAAAATGATTATTCTGGTAAGGATATTTGACAAATTATTTTTGAGTTGTCCTTAACGTTTAACACCATATATGCTAATTCAGTGTGATGAATGAATACTAATTGAGCACTTTCTGTGTGTTAAGCACATGGTATTATTAACATAACAGTGGTGATTACTTTGGGAAGGCCAACAAACTTAGCAAAACACACATGTCTTTTCAGTTGGTGTTGAGTGCTAGGAGAAATCATTAGCATAAGGGTTAATGAGTTGAATGGACACTGGACTTCTCCTACTTGTCTGAGGTGGAGATAGCTTTACTGTATTTGTAAAGAAAAATTGTATAATCGACTCATGCACTCTGCAGGAGCAGTGTCCTAGACAGAGGGAACAGCCAATGTAAAATCCTGCAGTGGGACATATTGCCATGTTTGAAGAAGTCAGAGTAAGGAAGAAAGGGAGAGAAAAAGGGCTTGAGGAATCTGTCATTGTGGGTCCTGCAGAGCACAGTCAAAATGTACAGCCTTATTTTTAGGGCCAAGGGAGCCTCTAAGGGCCAAAGGAAACAAGGTTGAACTGATATTATCTGTTCTAAATATGATAGGTAACATGATTTGGACTACGCTTTGGAAAGACTTTCGACACTGAGCATAGAGATATAGGCAGAGCAATGGGATGCATGGTATATTTTGGAAACCAGAAGGCAATGCCAGTCTGTGCTCCATCTGTATAGCATTGATGGGTCACAAAGAAAGAAGAGTTAGGTTGATTCTGCTCTGCTTTGGAAAGATCAGAACTCCAGAAAAAAACTTTTCCTTCATCTTGGAGAGATTCTCTATATGGTGGACAAATGTGTGTGTGTGTGTGTGTGTGTGTGTGTGTGTGTGTGTATGGAGAAAGAGAGAGAGAGGGACAGAGAAAGAGAGAGAGATAGGGTGTACCTCTTGGGCTGAGGAGTAGTCTGCTGTGTTGTGGTAGGTTCTGTTTCCACAGAGACAGGACCCAAAACTACCATAGGATATACTCTGGTTCAAGATGCAGTGTCAGGGTGCTCTATTGAGAATCTTAATTGTGCTTGCTCCTCTGCTAAAGTAGAGTCCACCACAGTTCCATGGCAAATAGTTTCTTTTAGGGGAGTATAAGAAGCAGAGTTGGAGTGGTGCTGTGGCTAAGTGGGTTAAGCCATGGCTTGGGATGCCCACAACCCATAATGGAGTGTCTGGGATCAAGTTCACCTCTACTTCTAATCCATCTCCCTGCCAATATGCCTGGGAAGGTAGCAGATGATGGTTCAAGGGCTTAGATCCTGCCACCCTTGTGGGAAACCTAGATGGAGTTTCTGGCTCCTGGCTTTGGCTTGTCCCACCCTGATGGTTGAGGGCATTTGAGGAGTGCACCAGCAGATGAAAGATCTCCTTTCTTCTTTCACTTTCTATCACTCTTCTTTAAGAAAGATTCATATATTTATTTGAAAGGTAGAGTAACTCAGAGAGAGACAAAGGGGGGAGAGATAGATATATATAGAGAGAGATCTTCCATCCATTGGTTCACTCCTCAAATAGCTGCACCAGTGGTCAGGGCTAGGCCAATCTGGCCAGGAGCCAGGAGTTTCATCTGGGTCTCCCATGTGGGTGCAGGAGCCCAAGCACTTGGGTGTCTTCTGCTGCTTTCCCAGGCACATTAGTAGTGAGATGAATCAAAAGTGGAGAAGCTGGGACTTGAACCTGCACCCACATTGGATGCTGGCACTGCAGGCTGTGGCTTTAGCTGCTACACCACAGAGCTGGCCCCATCACTCTTCTTTTCAAGTAAATAAATAAATTTTTTAAAAATCAAAAAGAAATACATCTACAGGAACTATGGGAGATGGAAAGTGAGATAATAAAAGGAAAGTAGTGCATGAAGAGTGTTTTATCAGGACCTCAGACTTACTAGGAGCTGCTAGACAGTGGTGTGAGGTGACTGACTCAGATTTACCCTACCAAAGTGGCAAAGGAACTTGGATTTGCATAAATTGACTCCTATCACTCATTCACCTAGGGCTGCTCGCAGGGAATTTAAATTTCTGGTCTGCCAGGAATGGCTAATCTGTAGAAAGCCCTTAGGCCAAAAGGAAAGTTGGGTTTCTGTACCCTGAAGAAGTAAGGACAAGGGATAAGATTAGGGTACCCGGTGGGATCTGCTGCAACCAATCCTCAGGGCTGTAACCACTCACTTAGGCTGCCATACAAGTAGCCTTCCCTGGTTTTGCAGCCAGCATCTTTTCTCTGTTGCTCCAATTCCATTTCTGTTCTACATGCAGTGCAGGAAGAACACACGCTCCTCGACATCAACGCCTGTGCACTACCCTTACCCTTTAGCAGACCATACCATCTCCACAGTGCAAGTAGTGTAGATAGCAGTGAGAATTTACCATGAGTTCATCAATGTCAGAGATTCTCTGGGGAACAGAAGCCAAGGAAAATGACAGTTTCTAGCTCAAAGTCCAATTATCTTCCGTGTATAATCACTTCTGTATAAAGATCAGCAGCATCTTTCCCGGATATCACTAGCCGATATTTTTCTCTTTTTCTGTCTCCATTAGATAATATGTCCAAGATGTTCATGTCCCAAACAACTTAACCAAAGATGCTCTCTTCTTGGCAGGCAATGCAGGTGTCATACAACTGAGTTAAAACATTTTCCCCCGAGTTAAAATTTTGATGTAATTCAAACATTGATCTGAGGGGCAATTATGTATGAGTGAACTTTAATTAGACTATGAAATGAAGTGTGTGTGCAAAAACATGCACACACACACTTCCATGGAAATGATGACCCGGTTTTAACTCTAGTGGTACAAGCGAAGCTGTTGTAAGGCAGGAATGACTTCATCAGGAAATCAGGAAATCCTCATTCAAACTTCCAAATATACAAATAGATGCCTTTTATTCTGCTGTGAATCAAAATGATGCCACGTCCTGTAATTAAGGATGTTATTGACCAGGTTGAAAGGGAGCCAACCTTGTCCTGCTCCTGTTACTATGGCAGTCATGTCGAAGTTCAGCATCTTAAGGCTGATGATCACCTTATTTGGCCAATTTTCAGGAGTTCTATTTCCAGATTTATTTCGAGACAACAGAATTTTCAGTAAGTCTTTACCTTAAATTAGGAGTCATATTAATTTCAGGAGGCCAGATACTCTAGGCAGATGATTTGCATACTCTAGGCAGATTAATTGTATAAGCAAAAATAAAATAGAGAGTAATAGCTGTCAAAAACTAAATTTTAACATAGCAACTTGAGCTAAACTGTCATTGAGTCAAAGAGTTTTTTAAAAGTTGTCACACGCAAATACATGTAATTTATAATGGCTTCTTATTTCTTTCCTGAAGAAATCCATATCTAATCATTAGTCTTTCTAATTATTAACTTCTCAAACTGACCAGGGAACTTACTCCTGGGGGTTCTACACGGGGGCAGGATAAAACAGTCTGCTGAAACTGCCCAGGGAGAGGAGCAGAGCACTGGCACATTTGGAGCAGTAACATACATGCTTCTGACACCAGCGGCTCTGCTCTCATAGACACAAAGAAGGCAGCATGCTACACCCTGCGGCAAAGAGCCTGCGTGCAGTCTTCTCCTTGGGATTTCAGAAGGGGAGCCCTGCCCAATTTTCCCAGCTGCAGGAAAGAAGAAATCACCCTAAATGCTGAGATAATGCCTGAACTTGCAATGCCTTCTGTCCTGCCTTCCAGTCCACCCCCATCAAATTCTACCTTTGTTTTAGGCCATGACTCATGACCTACCCCTCAGTCATCTGTGACTCATAGCAGAGGCCAGATAAACCCAACACTGCACAGCAGGGGTGGGAGAGCTGCAGTGCTTTTTCCTTTCTTATTATTTTTTTGCCTAGTGAGAAAAGTTGGGTCAAATGGTCAAGTGGTGGGAATCTTCTCTGTAGGCCTTTCCCCCCTCAATTCCTTTGCCTTTAATTTGGGGGGAATTCCTGCATTGGGTTGGAGATTTAGCTGAGTATTCTCTTTCGTGGTGACTCAATGTTACTGTGGTTCATGTTTTTACTATAGGGAAAAAAATCTAACCTTCATTGATTGAAGCAAGATCTCCTATTTATATTTTCTTCTTCTATTCCTGTGTATTCTTGCTGTTTTGAAAACTTCTTCGCAGCTGCTCCCATGAAGGTGAGAATTCTTTCCCCACTTCTTAAAACTGGGTTTGGATATGTGGCTTGCTTTGGCCAACAGAATTTTGCACAAGTGATGCAGGGCGAAGGCCTTAAGAGGTCATGCATTCCCCTGCTCCCCCTATGGCTCCTCTGTTTTTCTGTGATAACAGCCTCAGGCTGGCCAATTGGAAGATGTCAGCCACGTGCAGCAGAGCCAGGTCACCTAGGCATAGGCCATACCAGACTGCAACTAATCCACCCATTGACTACAGAGCAATGAAACCTGCTAACCCTGGTCCAACTGCACAACTGCTCCAATACTCAGCTGAGCCGTAGCTTCATGGACAATCAAAAACAAAAAACAAGTTACAGCTTTTAAGCATCTAATACTTGTGGTAATAATTAATACTACCTTTCTGCATTTTAACTCAACTGTGTTGTAGCTTAAACAACAGAAATTTAGTTTCTCATGGCTCTGGAGGGCAGACGTCCAAAATGCCAAGGTGTTGGCAGGGCTGGTCTCGTCAGGACCTCTGTCCTTGCTGTGAGGATGACCATTGTTGCCCTGTGTCTTCACATGGCCTTCCCTCTGTGTCCAGTCTTCCTGGGCAGGTCCCACTCTAATGGCCTCATTTGAATGTAGTTACTGATTAAAAGACCGTATCTCCAAACACTGTCACATTTTGAGGTACTGGGGAGGAGGACCTCAACACATGAATTTTGGAAGGCATAATTCAGTTCCTAAGAACAATTTATGCATTGCCTGTTGTCACATTCCTAAAATACAAATGTGATTATATTACTACCTTGCTCCAACTCTTTCTATGGATCTGAATTGTATGTACGAATATAATAAAGTTTCATTATTCTTCACTCTTGCTTCCTCTCATGCCACCATCATCTTAACCCAATATATAAAGCTATCACAAACTTGTTTCTTCCATATCTCTATGACCCATACGTATCTGCTACACACAGAGATCTAACGTCTTGCCTCTCATCCAATCCTTCCCCAGGTGTAGAATGGCTTTTCCCACAGTAATGTTTGTCAAAATCTCTCTCAATTCCTATAACCTCCAGAAATTCTTCCAATGTAGTATGCCAAGCAGCGGTAATCCTTTTCAAGTACCCCAGCATTGTTACTGAACTTCTAAAACAATACTTCTGAAACCATTTTGCTTATCAATATTTCTGAAATGAATAAGCATGTGGATTCTTGCCATGAATTCAGAAAAGAATTCTGAATACTGTCTCTAATAAACCAGATGGCATGGTAAATTTTAAGGATTTTATTCAGTGAGAGAAATGCATAGGGGAGTGAGGGCTCTATCTAATAGAGAAGGGGAACTCTAGATCTATACCAAGAGGAGAGCAAGCCAGGAGCCACGTGCAGCAAATGTTTGGTTATGAGTGGCAACAAGCAGCTTAGCACGGGTAGCAAAGCAGAGAACAAAGAGAGCGAGTTGCCCCTGAAGGCACGGAGCAACAAACAAGGACAACAAAGAGTAATAAGGGTGAAGAAGGGAAAAAAAGAGCTGGGCCTACCATGTTCCAGGCCTTTTAACCACTTCCAAAGGGGCGTGGTTACATCATCTGATGGGCAGGTGAGCATACAGTTGGGGTCAGGTAGGGGGATGAGATCACACAGGGGTGTGGTGAAGGCGTGGTCTCCCAGCTCACAAACCTAATCAATGCTATCCTATCTGCCTGCCTACATCGCTTCTGTATATGTGGTAAAGACCACTCTGATTTCCCTATTACCTTTTCCTGACATACAGCTTCCCTTGCAGCTAAGTGGGGACATGTGACTGGCGTTTTGGCCAGCATGCTATTAATGTATGACAAATCTCCAATGTGTCGTTAGCCCGTCAACTCCTCATTAGCTCTCAGAAGTATTTCGTGCCTTTCTCCTGTTCTGATATATATTGTGTGAATCATTTCCAAAGCTCCCTTCTTTCTGGATTCAGGATAGTTTCAGCCAAAGGAGAAACTAACTGAAAAGTGCAAGATGGGAAAAAAGTGGGCGCCAAGATATTTATCTTTTTCTGCTTCCTCTGATATCGCTGTGAGGAGTCACAGATCCTCCATGGCTCAGGGTCAACTGGACAAGATCCTATTATGAATTTGCTCCTGTTGGGTACTCCAGGCTTCTAGACTTTAGTAAAAATACCACATCTCTCATTGTGACCTAAGCCCTGGGGTGAAAGCGACATCCCGGTGTTGCTCAGATTGGGTGATTTCTCTGGCCATTGTTTGACATCTATGGCAACACAAACCATGAGACTTGCCTGAAACAGGCATTCAGAGAGCAACCAAGCTAGAACACACAAAATTAACTGAGGACATAGTATGTAACAGAAACCATCTGAATACACCCATGTGCGTGGGGTGACTTCCCTGCCCCAGTGTCTCGTCGTCTGCCTGGGCCCCGTTTCATCCCCCTCCCGCTCTGGCCCTCTGGAGTCTATGTTGCTGCCCCTGTGTTTGCCCTTCAGCCCTTCCTCAGCAGACTTCACATGATTGACTTCACCACGTTTTCTTTGCCTGCCCCGTTTTGTGAGAGCTCTCCCACCTCCCTGGATTCCACATCCACCTTTCTGCAAGGAGGATACTCTTGGGCATCTCTACCTGTTATCTTCCTCTTGAATTTCCATCTCATTTCCCCAGTTCATCCTGGGTCCCTCCTGCAAGCTGTTCACAGGATGAGTGCCAGTGCAGAAAAAAGAGGTCTGGTTTCCGTTTCCCAACTGTGGTACGTCAGGGCCCTAGGTGCTCCTGTAAGAGACCTAAAAGTTAACAAAACCTAGTGCTCAGATGGATAAGGAACACTTGTTATCAGTCTCCAACACTGAGTATTTTTTGCCATATTGAAATGGAAATCTATACATACACTTATTTAAAATAGTTAGTTTTGAGGCTCTTCCTCAGAACTCCTGTCTTAGGGGATCTGGGGGAGGTTCTTAGGACTTATCTTTTAGATTCTACAGGGGATTTCAGCAGGGATCTAAGCAAACCTCCATCAGGATGAAACCTCTTCTGCCTCTAGAAGATAAAGGACCCAGTGGTGGTAGGGCCAGGCCTCAAAATTTTTCAGTGCACAGTAGAGAGAAGGGCTACCCCTCCCAAAGCAGCAGGAGGAAGGAATGAGATGGAAGATTGACTGTGGTGATGGCCCTCATTTATTAATGCATCCTTGGATCAGTGCTGTTTGTAGTTCCCTCCTGAATTGATACTAGGCTTCCCTATGTGACTTGCTCTGGTCAATGAAACTTTATATTAATATAAGATTATATTATGCAATACTATATAATAGTGTAATATTTAATATCACTCATAATATTAAATTAAATATATCTATGTATATATACATGTATATACAGGCACACACACGCACTAAGAAGTTTTAATATTGTTTTGGATAAAGAAGAAAGTGGATGAACATTAGGATGTCAATTTCTGAGTTCCTCTAGTTTTATACTATTAAGTTAATTCATCCATTCAATCATCTGTCTATTCAATCATCCATTAGACATTTACCAAGTAGCAACTACATGCTGTCTCCATTATAGGCCCTTGAGATAATAGTGCTCCAAGGAATAGTTTGGTGGATGTCCTTCTCTTCCTTTGCTAAGTCATTTAACTTTAATACAATATGTTGATATTTTGTTGGGGCCTGAAATATCCAGATGTACTATAACAAATATGGCTTTGCTGCATTTCAGGTGGATGCAGAGTTCTAGATTTTACAGCAACTCTAGACTCTTGCACTGGTGTAAGACTTAGTACCCACACACTTCGATTTAAGGAATAATTGGTAAGCTTCCTACCTCGGCTGACTCTGCCTCCCATACCTCTTTCAATTGATAACTTATGGCATGAAATACAGATAAATGAATATGTATATATATATTTATATTTGAATATGTATATATATTTTACTCAAGTTTTGAGAGCTTCTAAATTATGCCTGCCACCCAGCTTTTGTTAGTGGTTTACGTTTTTACAACCTTGCTTTCCCTGCCACATCCCCTACTCTTCATCTTACCCAGAATGGATTCCTGTCCTTTCCTACTGGAGGAACACACACACGCACACATACACACAAGTATATAAAACTCTAAACTAGGACCCAGAAGACATCAGATATAGGAGGAGAACCCCAGGGAACAGGATGCTTAATTGAGGGGTGCTGTGTTCTGGAGGAAGGAAAGAATGAGGAATGGTTTGTACGATGGTTATTGCCAAGTAACCCACTAGCCAGCAGGCTGTGAAGCAAAGTGCTGGTATGGATGTTTTCCATTTCCCTCCCAGATCTCCTCTGTGCCACTTGTTACCCCGCCCCGTGCCCAGGGGAGCCCAATGGGCAATGCTAATGGGTTTTGTCCTCATTTAGGCTCCAATGCAAGCAGATCCTGAGGTAAGGATTATGGTATAAATAATTTATTGGGGAGGATATCTCAGGAGGCATCAATAGAGGAGCAAGGAAGTAAGCTAGGGAAGGGATTGTGTCCATTAATGGGTGTGCTATCCAGCGGGTCCCATGTGTGCCGCATTTGCTGGATCCTTGTGGCGCTCTGGGAGATGGCACAGGGTGAGAAGCTGGGAATTTGTTCACTAACTTGTTCTTGGTTAAGAGCTGCTGTTGTGCACATCAGTTCTCCAGCCAAACAAGCTCCCCAGGTAGACAAAACCCTGAGGCCAAATGTCTGAAGTCACTGGAGTGCCAAAGGCTGCCACTTGGTCAGGATAATGGTAGCACCAGTGAGAGGCACAGAGCAGAGGGAGAGTGAAGTTCAGGTATTAATTTTCAGGGCAGCAACCCTGCCACAGCCTCACCTTCCCACTTGGTCCTGTTTGGCTCTGTCTCATGACATTACCCACAGCTGTGTCAGGATGTCTCTCTTCCTACCACCCCCTCTCTGGTTTTCAGTAACTACTCTGACTTTTCCCCTTCTAGGCTCCAGGTTGTCACAACCTTGGGATACTGCACAATCTCTTCTTGCCTTTTCTTTTCTCCTTCTCTCTTTCTCTCTTTTTTAAGATTTTATGAATTTACTTGAGAGGCAGAGTTACAGACAGAGAGGGAGAGACAGAGAGAGGTCTTCCATTTGCTAATTCACTCCCCAGGTAGCTGCAACAGCCGGAGCTGTGCCAATCCAAAGCCAGGAGCCAGGAGCTTCTTACTGGTCTCCTACGTGGGTGCAGGGGCCCAAGGACTTGGGCCATCTTCTACTGCTTTCCCAGGCCACAACAGAGAGCTGGATCAGAAATGGAGCAGCTGGGACTTGAACCGGTGCCCATATGGGATGCCAGCACTGCAGGCAGAAGCTTAGCCTACTAGGCCACAGTGCTCGGCCCCCTTTCTTGCTTTTCTAAATTATGCCTGCACTGGCCGGCGCCGCGGCTCACTAGGCTAATCCTCCGCCTAGCGGCGCCGGCACACCGGGTTCTAGTCCCGGTTGGGGCGCCGGATTCTGTCCCGGTTGCCCCTCTTCCAGGCCAGCCCTCTGCTGTGGCCAGGGAGTGCAGTGGAGGATGGCCCAGGTGCTTGGGCCCTGCACCCCATGGGAGACCAGGAAAAGCACCTGGCTCCTGGCTCCTGCCATCGGATCAGCGCGGTGCGCCGGCCGCAGCGCGCCGGCCGCGGCGGCCATTGGAGGGTGAACCAACGGCAAAGGAAGACCTTTCTCTCTGTCTCTCTCTCTCACTGTCCACTCTGCCTGTCAAAAAAAAAAAAAAAAAAAAAAAAAAAAAAAAAAAAATTATGCCTGCACTTTTGTAAAAAATCCCTCCACTAAACATTCCTCTATTATACTGTTAAAACCTATCCGTTGTCTCTGGTTTGATATCAGCTATACCTTTGTATCTGGGTAGTCTCATTAACACCTCACAACTACCCAATTAATGTTATTTGTCTTCCTTTGTAAGGTTCAAAGACCTGAGAAGTTGCCTTAAGCCATGTGGTGAGGAAGAAAATGAATCAAAATCAAAACCCAACTTCTCTGCCTGCAAGCCCTCCTTTGAAAATGATGCAATCCAGTCTTATTACTGATAAAGTGCTATTATTAATACTCTGTTCCTGGCTCAACTCTCAGCTCTGTGGCCCATTGTCCAGCACTCAGCCAGTACCCTGGCAGGCACTGGGACCATTTGATGCAGAGGAATGCTGAGCAGCATGCGGCCAGGCAGCCTCAGCTGGCCAGGTGACGCCTAGCCAGATGGTCACCCCCTCCCCCCGGAGCCACTATTGAAAATCTGAAAGAGACAAAATGCCTGTGGAATCCTCCAAGAGGGACCAGATGCTGCTTGGGGAAAACCTGTCCACATTGACTCATCAGGGGACGTGTGGAGCAGGAGAAACTTGAATGATGAATAAAACAAGAAACAGAGAAGAGCCCTGACTCAATTAGAATGAAATCAATGCCTAGCACCTCGTGTTTTCCCATTTGTGGCTATCAAATGACCTCTATCAAAAAATACGTATTAAAAGCAGACCCAGAAATAAATTCCCCACACCTACCTTTCAGAATTGCACAAATTTGTATAGAGAAAAAGAAGCAGGGGAAGTCTTCCTGCTTGTTGCAGCACCTGGTGTGTGTTTTTCCTTTCCACTGCTAGTTTTTCTGTTGGCAAATAAGTCGTGTGCGCTATTGGAGCGTATCCCCCAGGCCTTAAGATGCGGCACTGGGTCTTGTGGGATGGAGGCCTATCAAATCGGGCTGGAGCATGGTTTTGTCTGATGTGACCCTGGGAGCCCGAAGGGATCTGTGAACAGACAGCAGCCTGCGGGAGTGCCTCCGCCTCCTTTTGTCCCTCCAGCTCCCCAGTGCAGCAGCTGATCTGGTTATTATGCTCCTCAAAAGAATTTCTAGGTGGCCACAGCCACCGTAAGGAACCTAGAAACCCACGAGGGCTGAAAGCCGGGAAGAACAACACATTGGCCCCTTGAGTGTTAATCTCACCCGTAATTAGAGCTTTGTGGTGCTCATAGAAAGCCAAACTAAGGCAGAGAGGAGCCGGCTGAGGTCTGTAGCCCACCATTTTACCAAATGTGCTGTCATTAGCACAAGTGTCCTACTTGGTGGGACTGATATTTTAGAAAGAAAGGCAGAGTAGATTTAGAGCAAAATCCAACTGCATTTAAGATCGAATTTAAATTATCTTAGTTTTCTGTTTTTCTTCCCTACCCCATTTTTAGAGATATATGCATTTTAATAGAAATTTATTCTGCTTGGGTCTGATTTGTTTACCTTAGCCTTATCAAAATGTTTTGTAAGAGTGATTTCACGTCAACAAAATTTGCATAACTTTCTCTTGGGCTATTCTCACACTAATGACTGATGTTTGGGCCTGGAATTAACAAGTGTGCCTCTGCTGAGACTTGCCATGGCATCAGCTGGGGCAATTGCTCTCTATTCTGCACTCCCCAACCATATCCCCCTCCCAGCCATCTCAGGACATCCAGGCAATAAAGATGACTGACCTCTCTGCCCATCCTCTGAATCTAACTTGCAAGGGTTCCAAACCTCCAACTCTGGCTTACCACCTTCTATTTTAATTTGTTACATGGCTACCTGTTGGCAGAGGGGAGAAAAAATGAATACTTGGTCACAAAATGGGTAATCATGCTTAATTATTGGTGAAAATAATTAATTTAATGTTGAAAAAAAGATGGTAACCTTAACTTACTTTTGGAAGTGGTATGAATCCATTTAATCTATTTAAATGCATGTGTTGCAATTAAATTGTGAGGGAGAGGAATATAATATATGGATTGATATAACACTTCAGACTTCGTTTTTCAAATATATTATCTTGTTTGACTATCCTAAAAATATTATAAGATAGATAATAAAGTTGTGTTTTCTTAATTCCCTTTTATCTGTAAGGAGACTGAGGGCCAGATTTTTACAGCCACACAAAATTCCCGGGATCCTATCCTGGATTTTTACTATCTTACTTGTGCTTATTTACCAGGTGGGAGTGCAGGGTTTTCATTTAGAGACCTGCTTGTCCAGGTCCAGAAAGGTTTGCTCCTGTCTGAATAGGCAGCTAACCAGAGGGTGGGGCAATTCTGAATGCTAATTGCCTTGGTGAAACTCCTGCTTCCATGGAATAAGGGTAAATAAAAACATGGAGTGAAATGCCATCAGTGATCCAGCAGGATCTTCCTAAGGACAGAATTGTTGAAAATTCCTTTCTGGGCTGGGAGAAACAAGGAAAACATGTAAATTATGGCCTCCTTAAAACACCATAGCATTGGGGGCAGCACTGTGGCTCAGCGCGTTAATGCCCTGGCCTGAAGAGCTAGCATCCCATGTGGGAGCCGGTTCTAGTCCCAGCTGCTCCTCTTCCGATCCAGCTCTCTGCTGTGGCCTGGGATAGCAGGAGAAAATGGTCCAAGTCCTTGGGCCCCTGCACCTGCATGGGAGGCCTGGAAGAAGCTCCTGGTTCCTGGCTTCGGATCGGCACAGCTCTGGCCGTTGCAGCCATCTGGAGGGTGAACCAGCGGATGGAAGACCTCTCTCTGTCTCCCCTCTCTGTGTAACTCTAACTTTTGAATAAATAAACAAATCTTAAAAAAAAAACAACAACAACGTAGCATCAACTTGAATTAATCTCTCAAACACATACTGCAAACACAGCAAAGCTGGCCGGGGGACGCATGGGCAGGAGTTCTCTTTCTAATATAGTTTTGGCCCAGATAGAAGTAAATATAAGACAGTTATTTGGAAGGATTTGGGATAGAGGGACTGTACATTTTAATTGAAATTTCTTAGCTTAGAGAAGATGTAAAATGCTACTAGCTGGCAGAGTCAGGTTATGTTGGGAATAAATTTTGAGGACTTACTCTGTTTCCTTCTAGCTGAGAACAAATTGGTGTTTTAACAGGAAATCGCTCTGCATTAGAAATCGCGTATAAGTCTCCCATTAACATACTACCCATAATTAAAGAAATGTTGAATAAGATACATTCTTACATTTGCTTGCTCCTGTAGAAAGGCAAAAGATTTGTGCGCATTTAAATTTGATTTCACGGGATCTGTAAAATGACAGAGTATTAGGAGGGATTAGCCTAATTAAGCCAGATTGTGAGAAGGCCTTAAAGAGATCCAAAGCGCAGATATCTTTCAAGTGGGATCCCAGTGAGGGCTCCCAGGATCTAGGTTGCCTCTTTCCCAGGATCTCAGAGCTCAGACACACAGGAGCACGCTCGTGTATGCAGTGACATCTAGTGACAAAGAAAATAAAGCCAGCTCCAAGAACACTTTCCTCAGCCCACTCTACCAAATGTTCTGGTTGCCCTCATCACCATGGCTTTTAGCACAGTGCATGCCATAGAAACATATATACAGCAGTTTCTACAGTAAATCACGTTCCTAGAGGGCAAGAAAACAACTGGCAGCAGTGTCCAGCTATCTGCCCTGGCTTCAGACTGCAAACGGGCAAACAAAACAGATTTCTCTCTCCCCTGTTTGCCTACCGTGAAACTGTGCACTCTGTGGACATGAAGTTAGTGTGGAATATTCTCGAGGACTATTGGCACCTTCCAAGGGAAGACTTTATCATATGTTTCCTGAAATTTATATTCCAGAGTTTAGAATCTATCTATCTATCTATCTATCTATCTATCTATCTATCTATCTAGGGGCCGGCGCTGTGGCGTAGTGGGTAAAGCCACCGCCTGCAGTGCCTGTTATGCCATCACAAAACACACCAAACACCAGAGTAAGGGAAATGGTTTATTGGGGAAAACCCAGCAGACCAGAGGGAAGGGGTGAAGAGGGAAAAGGAGAGTAAGAAAGAGGAGAGAGGGGGCTGGTGCTGCGGCTCACTAGGCTAATCCTCCGCCTTGCGGCGCCAGCACACCGGGTTCTAGTCCCGGTCGGGGCGCCGGATTCTGTCCTGGTTGCCCCTCTTCCAAGCCAGCTCTCTGCTGTGGCCAGGGAGTGCAGTGGAGGATGCCCCAAGTGCTTGGGCCCTGCACCCCATGGGAGACCAGGAGAAGCACCTGGCTCCTGCCTTCGGATCAGTGTGGTGCGCCAGCCGCGGCGGCCATTGGAGGGTGAACCAACGGCAAAGGAAGACCTTTCTCTCTGTCTCTCTCTCACTGTCTACTCTGCCTGTCAAAAAAAAAAAAAAAAAAAAAAAAAAAAAAAAAAAAAAGGAGTGAGAGAGGAGAAGAGGAGGCTAGAGAGGAGAGAAGAGAGAGAGAGAGTGAGCAGGAGAGAGCAGGAGAGAAGAGCCAAGAGAGCCAGGTGTTCAGGAACAGGCCCTTTTAAAACTTTGCAGGAGGGCGGGTAGGGAAGCAGGAGCATGGAATCCATTAGATGGGGGAGGAGCTTGACACTGGTGGTTGGGCCATGTGGCCACCTGGCGTCCAGCAATGACGGCGGGAGCTAGAGCCTAGGATGGTGTCAGGGTGTAGATCGCGCCATAGATAAAACTGCGCCATTTTCCTGACAGTGCATCCTATATGGGCACCGGTTCAAGTCCCAGATTCTCCACTTCCAATCCAGCTCTCTGCCATGGCCTGGGAAAGAAGTAGAGGACGGCCCAAGTCCTTGGGCCCCTGCACCCATGTGGGAGACCCAGAGGAAGCTCCTGGCTCCTGGCTTCAGATTGGCGCAGCTCCAGCCATTGCGGCCAATTGGGGAATGAACCAGCAGGTGGAAGACCTCTCTTTCTTTCTCTCTCTCTCTTTGCCTCTCCTTCTCTCTCTCTGTAACTCTTTCAAATAAATCAATAAATCTTTTTAAAAAGATAAAAAATAAAAAAGATATATATAAAGTATAAATGTTATATATATGACATATATGTATGTATGTGTATACATACACACACATACACACACACACACTTTACCCTGGCAAGACAAAGATTTAAACAAACCTCAGAGTAATCTTAATCTACCTAAAACCCCTTCTAGATTAACTGGAAAAAGGCCTTGATAAAATATGTCCCCTTTTATTTCATCTAATGTGAGGTGTGGGGAGCAACTCGGACTAGACTAAGTTACTGGAATTAAGACTTATTCTATGCATCTGCTCTCCCACAATATGGTGTTGAGAAGGGAGAAATAGCTTCTACGCAGCTGCCTCCAGTTCAACCAATAAACTGTAGGACCTACTCCTGATTGGAGGAGAGCAGCGTACTCGGCGTGTGGGTAGCAGAGTTGGGATTGGCGGAAGAGGACTATAGAGGAGGAGAGAGACAACATGCACCAGGAACATCTAAGGGGAACATCTAGCTGAAGGAACACCTGTGCAGCCCCCGAGAGAGCCGGCCGGTGGTGTGCCGCTCCCCCACGGAAGTGGGGAATGTGGCAGGGGGAACCACCCTTCCACGGAGGTGGAAGGGACGGTAGCCAACCCGGGAAGAACCAGCAGCAAACCCGGGGAGGGCCGAGCAGACGAAAGAACAGCGCAGGGTCCTGTGTCTTTCCTCCATGAAGACGGGGAGCGACAGTGAGGAGTTTAAACAAAATTTACAACTTTCTCTGTAAAACAAAGACTTGGGGTCTTTGGAGCCAGCTAAGAGTGAAATCCAGAAATGTCACTCAGCTTCCTGGAGGCTCGGGAGTGCTGCCCCCCCCCCCCAAGCCCCTTCTCCACCTTGTTTTACCCTACAGGAAGCAGTAGTGGTACCTCTCACTCACCTGGAGGCCTTGCAAATTCTCAGGCCCTGCAATGAGGCCCCAGAGGCATATGAATTTTCAGAAATACCCAGATGATTCTTATGCAATTCTGCTACAGTTTACACTTGCCTGCATGCCCCAAAGGAAAAATACCTCGGGAGACCTGGAGAGCATTCAGCCTTTAGAAAGATATCCACAGTCATACAAGCTGCCTGGGATTCAGTCCCTAAATGTGTAGGCTCATGAATGAGATTAGCCACGTGTTGTTTGAACATTTCTTAAAAGTAATTGAGTAATTGCCAGAATATTCTCAAAGTTGCACAATGGCTGAAAGACTTTCTTTTCTTTAGTCTTCTCCCTCCTCCTGTTCTTCCTCTTCTCTTCCTATTCTTCCTCTTCTTCTTCTTCTCTTTGTTGTTGGTGTGATCATTTCTATCTTTGTTCTCTCTCTCTCAGTTCCTCAATTATTTATTGTGAATGAAATGCTTGCAAATTGAGGAATCCTGGTATGGTAAAAGTCTTTTATTTAGTTACTTATTTACTTTTAAATATTGACTATTTTTTAATTTTTTAAAAAATTTTATTTGAAAGCCAGAGTTACAGAGAGAGGTAGAGACGGACAGAGAAAGGTCTCCCATCCGATGGTTCACTCCCCAGATGGCTGCAAATGGCTGGAGCTGCAGTGATCCGAAGCCAGGAGCCAGGAGCTTCTTCCTGGTCTCCCACGCATGTGCAGGTGCCCAAGGACTTGGTTCATCTTCTACTGCTTTCCCAGGCCATAGCAGAGAGCTGGATGGAAAAAGGAGTAGCCAGGACTAGAACCGGTGCCCATATGGGATGCCAACACTTCAGGCCAGGGCTTTAACCCGCTGCGCCACAGCGCCAGCCCTGAGTCTTCTATTTAAAGATTCCCATAACCACTATATTCCTAAAGTTGTATCTATGTAAAAATACATTCATTAAGTAAAAATTTAAACAAAGATTTCTATAACAAATCTTGTAGTGAGCTTTTATAAAGAGAATTATCAGCCAGCAGTTATTTTGTGATAAACCAGTTTTTTAATATATGTTAGTGGAAAAGGACTATTGTTGGGAGAGGAGATGACCTTTTTGAGTGGAGATAATGTCTGCACAAAGCCAAATGTTTGTTACTCTAACTTCTGCATCACAATTAAATCCGGTTTTTTAAAAATAGTCAACTCAATCAAAACCCACTACGTCAGAATCGATTGCTTCTTTGAAGTCACAGTAACACTTAAATAGGATCCTGAGATAATAAGGAATCCAGGTATCCTTTAGACAGTCTTCTGCTGTCCTTTTCCCAATCAGAGGCTTCTGGATGTGTGGAATGACACCATCACTGGCAATAGTAGCCTTATTGAGAGAGTCCAGTTCTTCATCTCCATGAATAGCGAGTTGCAAGTGACGAGAGGTAATACGCCTTACCTTTGAGTCTTCTGTTGCATTTCCTGCCAGTTCAAGTACCTCTGCGGTGAGATACTCCTGAATGGCAGCACTGTACACAGCAGCAGTGGCACCCACAAGGTCATGGCTGGTCGTTGTAGATTGCAGGTGCGGGTGAACGCGCCCACCAGGAACTGCAAGCCCACTCTCTGCAAGCAGGAAACCGCCTTTGTCTTGGCCTTTCTGGAGTCCTTCCCTGTTGAGGTGGATTCATTCTGAGAGGAAGAGTGTGGTGGGGGCAAAAGGCACGGAGTCACCACACAGACACCAGGAGTCGGGTGAAAGCAGGCCAGAGGCGAGCAGCCTGCAGACTCGTTTATTTCAGTTGGTACAGCAGCTTAAATAGCCAAGGCAGCTAATCTGGTCAAGGGGCAGTCTATGCCCTAACCAATCACAGCCTGTTGCCAAGCAGGCTCCATTGCCAGTGGCCATCTTGGCATGGCCTTCTCATTCCACCACACTTCCCAGCCTTACCACCAGCCTTGTCGAATTCTGCTGAAGTTCAGACAGACAAAGCAGAGAAAAGATGAGTCAGACACACAGGGAGATCCCACCACCTACTCCTTTGATGCTCTCTGATTCAAACTGTGGAAGATGACTATTGTGAAAAAACTATGGGGGCTGGTGCCGTGGCTCACTTGGTTAATCCTCTGCTTGTGGCATCAGCATCCCATATGGGCGCCGGGTTCTAGTTCTGGTTGCTCCTCTTCCAGTCCAGCTATCTGCTGTGGCCCAGGAAGGCAGTGGAGGATGGCCCAAGTGCTTGGGCCCCTGTACCCACATGGGAAACCAGCAAGAAGCACCTGGCTCCTGGCTTCGGATCAGCGTAGTTCTGGCTGTAGCGGCCATTTAGGGGGTGAACCAACAAAGGAAGATCTTTCTCTCTGTTTCCCTCTCTCAATAACTCTGTCAAATAATAAAAAAGAAAAAGAAAAAACTATCACTGAATTTCAAATTTTTGTACAAAACTAAACTTCCTTTTAAATTCCATCTTTGGTGAACTCTTTGAGGATCTTTTCTATTAAGCTTATGTACTTTATTAGCTATACTCCTCACATGGCAGCTCCAGCTCCCCCATGAATGAATGCTAAGTGCTCCCAAAAGAAGCTTCAAGATTTCTTTGACCTGTATCTGAATACATGGCATCACTGTACCACATTAATTGCCACTAAAGCATTCACTTTTAAATGGTCAATTTCATATTATAAGACTTTCAACTCAATAAAAAAATAAGGTCAGTTATAAATCAGGTCAGATGAAAGGAAAGGGGACCAGGTGCACTGTGAACATTAGGAGAAGGGGTTCCTTTGGGGGTCATTTTGGAGATCAGCAGCCATACCCACTCCTGGATAGAAGCCCATTGAGGTCAAGGAGCTCTCTCTGTGGAATGGGTACATCTGCGTTTCTATGTTAGCCCATCATAGCAGGATAATATTTCCCATCAGCCTTTTGCACTATATTCCAACACATGAGAACACAAGATATCATTCCACTATTGCCCATAGAAGTAATACAGTACTTCGTAGTTAGTAGTTAAGGACTTTGTTAATAAATTTTAGACAATGACTGTTGCTGGTCCTGCCTAAAAATGTCTTTCTAGTTTGATTACTTGAAACTTAGAATCTGCTTTTCTGTAGAGGCATGTTTGGAAGCAGTGGTTCAAATTCAGTTATAGTTTGGACAGGAGAATATTGGCTTTATAATCCAAGAACTCACACTCACAAAACTACTGTTTTAAGTTCCCCCGTATTACATAATCTTCAGAGAAACACTATGAGAAAGTTACTGCTTTTATTTTAAAGATTTATTTATTTTTATTTGAAAATCAGAGTTACACAGAGAGAGGCAGAGGCAGAGGCAGAGAGAGAGAGAGAGAGAGAGAGGTCTTCCATCCAATGGTTCACTCCCCCAGTTGGCCGCAATGGCTAGAGCTGTGATGATCCAAAACCAGGAGCCAGGAGCTTCTTCTGGGTCTCCCATATAGGTGCAGGGGCCCAAAGACTTGGGCCATCTTCTACTGCTTTCCCAGGCCATAGCAGGAGCTGGATAGGAAGTGGAGCAGCCGGGACTCGAACCGGTGCCCATATGGTATGCCAGCGCTTCAGGCCAGGGCGTTAACCGACTGCGCCACAGTGCCAGCCCTGAAAGTTACTGTTATTACAACCATTTTATAGATGTGAAAACTAAGGCATAGAGAATTTGAGCAACTGTTCTAAGTTACACAACTACTAGAAAATTTTTAGAATTCAAACCCACAGAAGATAATTCCATTGTCCCTGCTTTTACTAGTTTTGCTATCACATCTGCTTACCATTAAACAGTAGACACTACTTAAACACTACTTTCTCCTTAAACACTCTGAACTTTAGTTTCTTTATCAGGAAGATAAAAATAATTATGCATTCTCCCCAGTGTTGCTTCGGATGTTAGGTGAGATGTCTGTTGGAAAATGCATTGCAAACTTTGTTTACTTTTGTAAATATTTATTTTTTGACTTGAAAGTCAATGTTACAGAGGGGAGAGAGATAAAGAAGTACCTTCCATCTTCTGGTTCACTCCTCAGAAGGCCACAATGGCCAGGGTTGGGCCAGACCAAAACCAGGAGCCAAGAGCTTCATCCAAGTCTCCCATATGGGTGGCAGGGTTCTAAACCCTTGAGCCATCTTCTGCTGCTTTTCCCAGGCCATTAGCAGGGAGCCAGATCAGAAGTGGAACAGCTGGAACTCAAATCAGTGCTCCTATGGGATGCTAACATTGCAAGAGGCAGCTTTTACCCACTATGCCACAATGCCAGACCTGCATTGAAAACTTTAAAACAACATATAATCCTTGCCTTAGAGAATCACTTTATTTTTTTTCCATCTGTTCAATCATATTAATTGAAAAGTTTGGGGCCGGCGCTGTGGCTCACTTGGTTAATCCTCCGCCTGTGGTGCTGGCATCCCATATGGGCGCCGGGTTCTAGTCCTGGTTGCTCGGTTGCTCCTCTTCCAGTCCAGCTCTCTGCTTTGGCCTGGGAGGGCAGTGGAGGATGGCCCAAGTGCTTGGGCCCCTGCACCCTCATGGGAGACCAGAGTGAAGCACCTGGTTCCTGGATTCAGACCGGCACAACGCCGGCCGTAGCGGCCACTTGGGGAGTGAACCAACGGAAGGAAGTTCTTTCTCTCTGTCTCTCTCCCTCACTGTCTAACTCTATCTGTCAAATAAATAAATAAATAAATGTTCTTCCTTAAAAAAAAAGTTCAACACGAAATAAGATTGAGTTTGTGCTTTTAAAAAGCATTATGTCTATTCAAGAAACAGATACTTAAATACTTCATTATCCTACAGTGATAAACTTTCTACGATAGGAAGATGGGAGAAAGGTTTGGGGGCTAGGGCCACAGTCCATCACTGAGTCTGGACATGAGGATGAATTTCATGGTGTTCCCTGCTGCTTGGTTCTGGAGTACAGGAACCACAGTCCCAAAACTTTCAGTTGAAATTGTCATAACTAGGAACACAGAGGTTCTGTTTAGAGGCTCAAAAATGTTCTCTCAAGTTCACCCAGGTTGAGATGCTGGCCTCTAATTGCCCCAAGCACAGTTGACTCTGAACTTGGTGGAGAGCTACACAAATCCAGTAAAAAGCAACAGGTGCTTGAGAAAATAGGGATGTCACATTTAATTTGTGACTTTGGCATTCTAATTGATTTTTTCACAGAATATAAATATTTTTCTTTAATAACTTTTGTATTTGGGTAACAAAAACAGAAGCTGCTATGTACAAACCAATTGAAAGCATTACATTTGTTAAGTATCTTCAATTAAATGATTATTATAAACCTCACATTACCTGTGCAGTTTTTACTACTCTTTCAAGTTTTTAGGGAAGAAAAGGTAGGGAGCCACTTCACAAATCCTGTTAACCCTAATACCTCATTGTTTCCAACCCCTAAGATGGCAAACAGCCACTTTTCCCAGAATGAAGGTGTATGAATAAGGTTCAGAATGAGACACAGGGCCTTCAGCTATATGTATGGGTGACCTGTCCGAAGATGAATTGAAGCCCTTCTTCGAATAGTTAATACTATTCTTCTCTGTTAAGAGATGGGAGGAATATAAGGTTGTGAGCAAGAAGGGCTTTATTGTATAACAGGCACGTCCTTCCTCAGGATGCACACTTCCATTTGTGTTTGAGATATATGTAGACTGAGTACTCTAAGAATGTGTATGTGGGATATGGCATGATGAAGTTGGTATGGCCACAGGAAGAAATTAAATTTAGAAGGGGGAAGTTTATTATGGACATAGGTCTCAGAAAGAGGATTAGTTGACACCATAGCAGGTCACAGGGGAACACATTGGTGTGATCAGAACACAGAAGACACAAGAGATATAGGCCAGGACTTTCATCGCGGTCCCATGAGAAAGCCAAGGCAGGACAAGGTGAGAAATTTCGATTGGGTACTTTGAATAAAGTCAGTGGGCTTCTGGGGTGTTCTGGCTGTCTGGCAGGTACCCTTAGGATGATTTAGGCCAGGGGAAATACTGACTTGATGTGAGTTAGATAAGTAGGTTCTTGAGGCTACAGATCCATGTTGGTTTGCATACTGAAGACTTAGTCCTGGACCAGCCCCTTGCTGCCTGAGAATTGGCTGCACAGAGAGGAATGGCCCCTGGGAGGTACAGTCTCTCCTCAGATAGATAGCCCATGTGTACCAGAGCATCTAGAATGAAGACAACACAAAAATTATAAATATATATATATATATATATATATATAACTGGCCCTGTGATGAATGAACAGTAAATAGACAAATACAAAATCTAAGAGACACAGAATGCCAAAGAATACATTTTATGATTTCCACTTTCAAAACAGAACAAGGCACTTGATTTCTTTTTTCTTTCAGCTGAATTTTTTTTTTTTAAATCTTTTAGTGGCTTTTAGAAAGAACCAAACAGAGGCTTCAAGTATTAATTCAAGCCTATCAAAGTCAGGGGCTCTTTTGTACTGGGCAGAACCAATAAAGTAAGTTGAGTGAAATAAAAGAAAAGTGAGATGATACACAAATCTTTAAACACATGAATGAATTAGATAAAAGTTTGGGATTTGGGGGAATTAAAGATTTTTTAAATCTAAAAATACAAACAAAACAGTGTATTTAAGGTACATTTTCTTTCAATTGCTATAAATGGTCCTAAATCCTTAAGTAGGAAGAAAAATGAACATGTGTCTATCCTCAGATAGGAAAATAAATTATTCTAAAGTACATATAATTAACAATAAAATACGTCTGTATTATCTAGCCATATAATTAATGATTTATCTGTAGTTTTTCTTTGGTTTCCATCTTCTCATTTGGTCTATCTTTGAAAGAGAGAAGAAATCTGTGCCTTGGCTGAAATACAATGCTCACCCAGGTCAGGACAATTCACAGGTGAATCCCCATGGGTTATCATCTCTGAATGAAGACAACTCAAGCCATTGTAAAGGATTTGTCTTTGCATTTGCTGTTCACAGGGCATATGATGTTTATTGGGTTACTTTGATCTACTTTATCCCTTTTTTATGAAAATCAGTTCTTGCTCTAAGGTAATGGGACTTCCTGATACATTTCCTATGTACTGCTTACCCAACTACTGTATCTGTATTAGCCATCCTATTTAATGGAGTGCATTCTAGGGTCCTAATGTAGATAGTTTATAAGATTGCTGGAGTAGGGTCTGGCACTCTGACATAGTAGGCCAAGCCTCTGTCTGTGGCGCCAGCATCCCATATGGGCGCCAGTTGGTGTCCTGGCTGCTCCTCTTCTGATCCAGCTCTCTTCTTATGGCCTGGGAAAGCAGTAGAAGATGGACCAAGTGCTTGGGCCCCTGTACCTGTGTGGGAGACCTGGACAAAGCTCCTGGCTCCTGGCTTAGGTTGGCCTAGCCCTGACAATCATTGCAGCCTTTTGGGGAAGTGAACCAAATGGCTGCAATGACTGGGGAAGTGAACCAGTGGATGGAAGAGCTTTTATCTCTGTCTCTCCCTCTCTCTGGAACTCTACCTCTCAAATAAATAAATAAGACCTTTAAAATATTTTTTTTTAAAAAAGACTTCTAGAGTGTTTACTCCCACTGTACACTTTTAAATTAATCCTTTAGAAGAAAAATAGTTCTTTATAAAACACAGAAAATGAGATGGTAATTTTATTTGATTGGCTGTGTTTGGGCTAATAAAATTGATGTGGTAGTCAACTGAGATGGGGGCAGAAAACTATTCCTTTCATAATAAAGAAAAAGCATCTGCAGAGAGAAAAGCTAACTTGGAGATGATAAAAGGTATTTTAAGAAAGACAGCAATACTGAATTGCTGAAGAAAGCATTTTTATGTTTGTATTGCAGATGGCAACTAATCTAAGCATTCAGAGGCTGATATTACCTAGAAGCCATAATCACATTGATAGAGATTCCTAGAAGTGGTGCCTTCAAGGACTTTTAAAGGTCAGTGTGAAATGATTGCTTTAAAAACCCTGTATACTCTTCAACTTAATAAGAACACCAGACAAATTCATATTCCTGGGGCTTTTCTTTGGAAGTGGATTAAGGTAGAGGATGGATGGCATTAATCTTTGCTCCCCGTCCCCTGCAGGCAAAAATGAAGAGCAAGAGCATTCTTGAAGGGTGGCGGATAACGTAAGGCACCTGTGTAAAGAGTGTGCTCAATAGGAAGTGATGGCAGCAGAGCCACCTTCTCCTTCATGGTTTCTGCAGATAACTGGGTGGTGCTCAAACTCCTCCATATATGGTCTCTATCTGTTCCCCCCAGTGGGGAGGTCTCTGGTTTGTGCTACAGTTTTAACCATGCACTAGAAGAGTACCTGGACAGAACTTAGGTAATACCTGCGTTTGGCAGACTGTATATATCTACACAGAAAAACGCTACAGTGTTTCTTATCACTAAACATGAAAGGCTGTTTATATTTGTAGATTTTTTCCTGATGACCAATTAAATTGAATTGATAGAAAACAATGAAGCAGCAAAAGGAGAGTTAGACAAATGGGATTGCATCACTCTAAAAAGCTTCTGCATAGTAAAGCTAACAACCAACAGAGTGAAGAGAAAACTTACAGAACTGGAGAGAATAGTTAGAAAGCACACATCGGAGAAGAGGTTGGTATAAAAAATATACATTGTATTCAAACAAGTCAATATCTAGAAAATAAGCAGCCTTATTTTTAAAAACCAGTAAAGGGTCTGAACAGACACTTCTGAAAAGAAGATATGCAAATGGCCAACAAGTATATGAAAAAAATGCTCAACCTCACTAATCATCAGGAAAATGGAAATTAAAACTATATTGTAATATTACCTCTCATCTTCTACAATGTCTAATATCAAAGAAGTGGGGCTGGTGCTTGGTGTGGTGCTTAAGACTCCACGTGGGATGCCTGAGTCCCATACTAGCGTGCTTGGGTTCAAGACTCAGTTCTGCTCTCAATTCTAGGTTTTTTTTTTTTTTTTTTTTTTTTTTTATTTTTTTGACAGGCAGAGTGGACAGTGAGAGAGAGAGAGACAGAGAGAAAGGTCTTCCTTTGCCGTTGGTTCACCCTCCAATGGCCGCCGCGGCCGGCGCGCTGCTGCCGGCGCACCGCGCTGATCCGATGGCAGGAGCCAGGAGCCAGGTGCTTTTCCTGGTCTCCCATGGGGTGCAGGGCCCAAGCACCTGGGCCATCCTCCACTGCACTCCCTGGGCACAGCAGAGGGCTGGCCTGGAAGAGGGGCAACCGGGACAGAATCCGGCGCCCCGACCGGGACTAGAACCCGGTGTGCCGGCGCCGCTAGGCGGAGGATTAGCCTAGTGAGCCGCGGCGCCGGCAATTCTAGGTTTCTACTAATGTACATCCTTGGAAGGCAGCAAATGATGGCAAATGTAGTTTGGTCCTGTCACTCATGGGGGAGACCTGGATTGAATTCCCAGCTCCTGGTTTTGGCTTTGCCAGTGTATTAGTCAGCTTTTTGTAACTTTAACTAAATACCCAAGAGGAGCTTGGGAAGGATAAGGTTTATTTCAGCTTACAGTTCGGAGGTTCACAGTTCAGGATATGGTGACTTCATTACTCTGTGTCTGGTGTAAGCTTGGCGTGGCAGAGCAGGTGAACAGGAACAATCACAAGGGAAGCCAGGAAGCAGAGAGAAAACTTACTGTGAACACAAGTAACCAGCTCTTGCAAGAGTCACCTTCTGAGGTCCAGCCCCCAGTAGCCTAATGACTCCCCGCCTTTCCACCTTTCAAACGACAGAGTTAGATCATATCTCTACCCTTAATCCATGAACCTTGCCATAAGACTTAGGAGTTTAAACATCAGCATGAGTTTGGGAAGCCAAATTCTGGTCAATCTGTAACACCCAGATCCAGCTGTTGTGGGCATATAGGAATTAAACCAGTGGGTGGGAGATCTCTCTTTGTCTGTTTGTCTGTATGTCTCTATTTCTCTGCCTTACAAATAAATTAATTGAATTTTTCAAAGATAAATGATAAATGCTGGTGAAGATATGGAGAAAACGAAACCCTGTACACTGGTGGTAGGAATGTAAATTATCATAGTCATTATGAAAAACAGTATGGGAATTCCCTTCAAAATTAAAAATAGAATGTTTTTAAGATGCAGCATCTAATTCTAAGCCAAAATGAATAATATCAGTTTGTCAAAAAGATATTGGCACTCCCATGTTCATTGCAGCATTTTTTCACAATAACTGGAATATGAAATTAACCTAACTGCCTGCTGACAGATAAATGCAGTAGGTGGGCATTATTCTACCCCAAAACAAAACAAAACAAAACCACGGAAATCCTCCCAGTTGGGACAGCATGGATGAACCTGAAGAACATTATGCTAAGTGAAATAAATCAGGCACAGATGATCTCACTGATACATGGAATCTAAAAATGTTAAAGAGTAGAATGGTTGCCAGGGGATGGGGGGAGGGGATTGAGTCCACTGTTGGTTAAAGGGTAACTTTCAGCCTTGCAAATTAATAAGTTCTAAACACATATTGTATATCATTATGACTTTTGCTGGTGATAACATATTATATACTTAAAAGTTGCTAAGAGAGCAGATACTAGGTATTCTCACAATACACACGAAAGATATGTGTGGTGATAGATATAGTGGCCAGCTTGATTATGTTAATTATTTTATAATGTACACATATATGAAAACATCACATTGTACAACATAAACATATAAAATTTTATGTGTCAATTATAACAAGCTGGAAAATAAATTTAAAAGTAGGAAGCAATAATAGTTCAACGTTTTTGTAAATGTAGTGAGGATAAGACACTGGTGTCTATACTTCTTGTATACAACCAGGAAGTGAGAAAAAAAAGAGTACATAGAAATTTCTGTCACATATAAATCTATATAAATCATTATATTAATGAAATTAAGATATATCTAACAGCATTTTAAATTGTTCCTATCAGTTTCCTTAAAACAGTTCAAAACTAGCTTCCTTAAACAGATTTTCTGTCTTAAAATTAAATTGAAACTCATGACATCCTTAATTATATCTTTAATGTCTAATATAATTACAGATTTTCAGTACCAGGATTAATAACATCAACAGATATTCTATTCTCCTTCATATCTGGTTCCTGTAGAGTTTCTCTCAGGGTCTTGCAATGCACTGAAACATTCATCAAAGATGGTGAGGGATTCTAGTCAACATATTTAACTCACATATTTGATTATATTTAGTAGTAAAAGTTAAGGTAGGCTTGACATTTTCTAACAATTAAAATACATTCACAGTAAAATTCAATGAATAAAATGAATTACCAATTACCAATTCCTGTATACAATTGAATTTTATATATCAGGACAATTTGCTTCTTAGGACAAAATGGAGGATTTAACATAGCCTTATAATTTTACTTTCATCAGAATCCCTACTGGAAGTGCAGAAAGCACATGCTTTTCATACTTTCATAGTTTTACCCACAGAGAAGGTATAACTTTATTCTGTAGTGGCATCTACCTAGCAAGTGCAGGATAAATTCAACTCAGGAAAAATTACTTTGCAGTGCAACATTGATCAGTTGGAGAAAGTAGCTGGACATTTTAGGGTAAGTGTAAAATTTTATATTAAGAATGAAAGAAGATGCAATTACAAACAGAGGTGCTAACACTTCAAAATGTATGCTTTCACTCTTTATTCACTGCTTTTAGAATAAGTATCTAGAGCGTTTGGTCCAGATAACATTTTTTGCTTGTTTACTTATTTGAGAGGAAGAGAGAGAGAGCTCTCATCCACTGACTCACTGCCCAGATGCCTACAATGACAGGAATTATGTTGCGAATGCACCCAGGAACCAGGAATCTAACTTAGGTCTCCCAAGTGGATAGTGTGAACCCAATTTTTTTTTTTTTTTGACAGGAGGAGTGGACAGTGAGAGAAAGAGACAGAGAGAAAGGTCTTCATTTTTCCGTTGGTTTACCCCACAATGGCCGTTGCCGCGGCACACCACACTGATACGAAGCCAGGAGCCAGGTGCTTCTTCTGGTCTCCCATGCGGACGCAGGGCCCAAGCACTTGGGCCATCCTCCACTGCCCTCCTGGGCCACAGCAGAGAGCTGGACTAGAAGAGGAGCAACCGGGACAGAATCCAGTGCCCCGACCAGGACTAGAATCTGGTGTGCCGGCGCTGCAGGTGGAGGATTAGCTTATTGAGTGGTGGCATCGGCCAAGCCCAATTATTTGATCCATTACTGCTGCCTTCCTGGGTGCACATTAGTGGGAAGTTGGAGTCAGGATTTGGAGCAAGGAATCAAACCCAGACACTGATCTAGGATGTCAACACCAAAGTGCTAGGCCAATTGCCCATCCTTTCACATTTCTTTGTCTGTTAGTTTTGTAGAGTGTATGTTAATGTACAGAGAAATGGTAGTCATTTCTTAACAAATTGGATCTTGTGCAGATACATAGCATAATGATGATAATGACATCCATTTTTTAACTTCCATATACTATTTCTCAGTCAAGGACTGCTCTTACAGCAGCTTTTGAAAAGTTAAATTTGTAGGAAACCATTGATTTGGATTAAGATTTGTACTGGGCCCAACCAAGGAAACCAGTATGCTATCATTCATACTAAATGAAGCTAATTAGGAGAATATTCACATAACAAATGGCTAGATTCCAGCTCATAATAGCAGCTGAGATTTAGCCCATCAAAGCCAACCTACTGACTCCAATGAAACAGACCAATTGGCCTCTATACTTCCCTCTTGTCTCTATGCCCCACTTCTGTTTACTATTTACAAATTGTGCCATATCACATAACATCCCTGGAGTATTTTATACTTGCTTTAGTTCTGAAGGCTTCTTAATTGAATAATCATGAGTAAAAGCCAATTAAAATCTTCAAACTACATTTGTTGTAATGTTGTTTCCCTCAAAGAGCCTGCATTCTGTTATATATAAATATCCTTGTGCTATTCTGAGCATACATTTCTAGTTGAATTTCCAAAACTATTTTTATTTATTTGAAAGATAGAAAGATGGAGAGAGAGAGGGAGAGAGAAACACTCCCACCTGCTGTTTTTTCCCCAATGTCTGTGGCTGGGCCAGGGCCAAAGCTGGGATCTGGTAATGAAATGCGGGTCTCCTTTGTCCATGAGAGGATCCCAGTTACTTGACCATCACCACTGCCTCCAGGGTCTGAATTAGCAGGAGGGTGGAATTAGAAATCACAGCAGCCCACTGAATCTAGATATTGCAATATGGGACGCCGGCATCTTGAACACCAGGGCAAGCATCACCCCTTTCAGATTTTAATCCCCTGCTTCCACCGGTGCCCTTGACTGACCATACAATGAGGGTTTGATTTCGTTTTGTGTTTGGATCCTCTGCCTTCCACCTCTTATTCAGAAGACCCGGAGAGATGCAAAGGTCTCATGCTATGTTTTCTCTTGGAGGTGCATGGGCTCTGAATTCTTCAGCTTTGCCTCTGATGAACACTTGTTTCGGATGACAGAATGTCATCAGCCCTCTGCTGTCACACACTGTGGGAGTGGTTAGAAGTGAACCACTGACTCAGACTGTGTCCACAGTAATCCCCAGGACAGGACTGTCAGGAGCCACTCTGGCTCCCATCAGTCATCAGTCCAACCTTTAACTTTACCAAAGACTTTGATTTCCTTTGAAAATTTTTTTTGAATATTTTTTCTGAAATTTTCAAATCTATACAAAATTGGAGAAGACAGTACAACAACTTCTTATATATCCATTATCAAATTTAAAATTATTGTAAATTGTGTACATTTATTTTGTTTGTAAAAACCAATTTGAGTGAGTTTCCCCTCATCTTATTCTTCTCCTACATATTTCATCATGTGTCTCTGAAAATCCTGGACTTTTTGAACAACATAAAAAGCACATAAGGATCACACCTAACAAAATTGACAATAATTTCCTGGTATTGTATTGTTTAATACTCTGGACATAATCCCTTTCCTCATAGTCTCAAAAATACCATTTTGCAGGCTGTGTGATTATACTGGAACTTGGTTGCTTGTTCTTTTCTAATCTACATTATTGCTCATTGTTTTCTATTTCATTTTTATAACAATGGCTTACATATATCAGATCATTGCCCTGTAGATTTTAAAATATTCTAGACTTGTGTTTGCTTCCTTACAGGTTATTTAACTTCTATTACATGCATTTACCATAAATATACAAGAGTTAAATGCACTGTGTTTTACAGAAAATCACTGATTGAATTGCACTGTTATAGTCAGCCCAGTACTAAAATAGAATGCGGATAATACTCAGTAATACCTGTTACAACTGTGACTGCAGCTGTTATTCTCAGTGAACAATTCTGTAAAATAGCAGGATTGCCCTTCGTTAACCCCAAGTCATGAATTTTTATCTCATTTTACTTAGATGAGAAAATGAAAACATCTTTCTTACACTTATCAGGAAAGACATGGCTATGGGATTAGGACTAGCTATAATAGAACAGGCTGAATGAGTGTTTATCATCAATGAAGCAGTCACACAGTGTTTAGCATGTAAGGGCAGATTTACTAATGATAGAAGTCTTCTTCCTTCAGAACTGAGAAACTAAGTTTTTAGATGCCCCAGCGAATATGAAATTCTAATGAATATCAGAAGTTTGGAGCGGAATGTATCTGTTTCCAAATGTGATAAATAGTTTTACTAAGGATGGATCAGAGGACACAAGAAACAGTTGCATGAAATAGAGTTGCAACAATAAATGACCCTGCCTTTTTCCCCGTTCTGTTGTTTTGTTTGCTTGTATGACCATTGATAAATACTCTAATAAAGGCAGGTGCTGTGGCACATAAGGTTAAGCCACCCCTTGGGGTGCTCAGTTTGAGTCCCAGTTATGCCACTTTTTTTTTTTTTAATTAATTTATTTATTTGAAAGAACTACACACACACAGAGAGAGAGAGAGAGAGAGAGAGAGAGAGAGGTCTTCTATCTGATGGTTCACTCTCCAGATGGCCGCAACAGCCAAAGCTGTGCCAATCCAAAGCCAGGAGCCAGGAGCCTCTTCCTGGCCTCCTATGTGGGTGCAGGGGCCCAAGGACCTGGGCCATCTTCCACTGCTTTCCCAGGCCATAGCAGAAAGCTGGACAGGAAGTGGAGCAGCCAGGTCTCGAACCGGCGCCCATATTCCAGCTCCCTGCTAATGTTTCTAGGAAGCAGCAGATGATGTCTCAAATACTTGAAACCCTGCTATCCATGTGGGACATGTGGATGGAGATCTGGATGAAGTTCCTGGTCCCTGGTTTCTGCCTGATCCAGCCTGTTTAGGACATTTGATCAGTGAACCAGTGGATGGATGATTCCTCTCTCTCTCTCTCTCTCTTCCCCCCAACCCTCTCTCTTTCTGTCACTCTTCCTTTCTTTTTTAAAATGAAATTAATTTTTTTTATTGCAGAGACGGGGCCAGGCGGGGGCTGGTCTTCCATCCGCTGGCTCACTCCCCAAATGGCCACAACGCCAGAGCCATGCCGATCTGAAACCAGGAGCCAGGAGCTTCTTATGGATCTCCCATGCGGGTGGCAGGGGCCCACACACTTGGGCCATCTTCTGCTGCTTTCCCAGGCCATAGCAGAGAGCTGGATTGGAAGTGGAACAGCCAGGACTCAAACTGGTGCCCATATGGGATGCCGGCACTACAGGTGGCAGCTTTACCAGCTATACCACAGTTCCAGCCCCACCAAAAGATTTCCTAACATTAAACTTCTTTCTTTGCATTGCTATTTGTTCCTGTGAGCTATTACTACATCCTGCTAGATTAAATTTATGTTTTTATAGAATTTTTAGATTCGTTCTTACATTCCTTTATGGACTCCCACTATGAAAAACAGAGGATACATTTATTATTATTTTCTCCCAACTTGACCTCCTCATTTTGACTTGTTAACTTTTTTTTATTCTAGAAATTGTTTCATAGTAATTACATAACTCTGAAAATTACATAGAAGAAATAAATATGGCATCATGAAAGTCAGGTTATAAGCTTAAAAAGATGCTGTTCATGACCAGCAAGTTAAGTTGACTTCTAGAATATTGCTTTCCTTTGTATTCTGTATTGTACTTTGAAGATTCTAGATATATCTTGTGTTCTATTGGGTTTACTTCAAATTTATTTGCTTTTTCTGTATAAGTTCTTAATGCTTTATTTCTGTTATAAATGTGCTTTTTCATTACTTTGAAATATAAATATTTCATATTATGTATTTATATTTGGTAAATCCAGTAGCTGCCTTCTCTGTGAGCCTAGTTTTATACAGAAAGTCTGAAGTTACATAGAGTAATACCTGGTTTAACTTTCCAATGATTCATTCAATGATTCTACTTGACTCAGACTTTCAATACTCTCTAAATCGCATCTTTAAATCTCCCGACAGTTCTGCTGTTTTATGACTATTCATACTGATTACTCAAATCAGCTTGTTAACTATAATAGCTTTGGTTCCAAGAAATGGTCCTAGAACTAAATTTAACTAAAGTTGGAAAGTTCTGGCAATTGGAATGTGAAAATGGCACAGTAGAAAATGGTGTAATGTTTGGATCTACTCAGTGAGTACAACTCGGATAAAGGAAGCGATAAGACATATTCACTGTCTAGCAGTGTTTTTGGATCTCTAGGAATTTTGTATCAAGATATTTTGTTATTTTAATTTAAAAATTGGGAACCTATTATGCTAATGTGAAATATAATGTTTTAAATTCTTTTGAATTATTTTAGCTTTCTTAAAACTGTTGAGCTATATAAAATATGCCAACATTGAGCACCTCCCATAATATCATTAAGTACCTAAAGTTCTATAGTTATAGATATTTAGGCAGGTAACTGTGCATGGAGTGGTCAATCCAGTTTTCTTCATGAATTGCATCTGTCATTCATCATGGTTTACAGGTATATGCCCACTCAACACAAAAGCCACCTTGAATTCTTATTCATCCTCTTTTCTCCTTATGTTGGAAAAGATACCCCTTTTTCCTAATTAGAGAAATCTAATTCCAGCAATTAGAAGACAGAGTATTTAGAGAAAAGAACAAAGTAAGCTAGGTTCATCACAAAAGTAATGAAATCCTCTATATGTTAGACCCCATCCTAAACTCTGGTCTGGTCCCCACACAGCCAATTATGGTTTTCATTAAATGGAGTCCTATAATAATTTATGGAGGGACAGTTTCCAATGTTTTCCCCCTCAAAATGCCTATGTGAATGCTGTATTTTTTTATGTTAGTGGTTTCCTGTCTGTGATGTGTTTATGAGTGGAAAGTCCAGATTGAGAACTAAGTTGGACTTGGTGAATCAACACCGTATGTGTGATCAGACAGAAAAGAAGCTCTGAGTTTCTAGATTCTGTGCACGCTCTTTCAGGCTCCTCACCAGGAGGTATTCAGTAAATCATCTCATTGCCCTATTTTGCAGGGTCCTTAAAGTCTTCATATGATCTACTGTCTTCTGAGACAACACATACTTAATCTGGCTAAAATTAAGGTTTTAATTCAGTAGATCTGAGTTTGGGCCTAAAACTTTGGGGGATTCTAGCACTGTAATTCACAAGTTGTACTTTAAGTAACAAGAGTTTAGAACAACACTGTCCAATAGCTACTCTATATGTGGCTACTGAGAACCAGATACGTGGTTGGTGAAATAGAGAGGTTATATTTCGAATTCTGTTTAAAAAATTAAAAACTGATTCAGTTATATGACAACATTTATGTTTAAAGCAACCAGGATATGTAAATTTATCTTATTAGCCATACATTTTGTGATATCTAAGTACAGGTTAAGGAACTTCAATAAAAGCGTAATGTCTTGGAGTTTCATTGTATGTGCTTGGTGATGACACAATATTGTATATTGAAAATCCCAAAAGATCCACCAAAAAACTGCTAGAAAAAACAAATGAATTCAGTAGAGTTTCAAGATATGAAATCAGAACACAAAAATTAGCAGTATCTCTATATGCTAATAATAAGCCAACTTAGAAATAAATCAAGAAAATAATTCCATTTATATTAGCTGCATAAAAAAGAATAAGATTAATCAAAAAGGTAAAAGAACTGGACACTGAAAACTATAAAACCTTTATGAAAGAACTGAAAAAGACACAAATAAATGGAAAGCTATTCCATTTTCATGGATTAGAAGAGATGATTTTGTAAAATATCCATAGTACCCAAAATAATCTGGGCGTTCAATGCAATCTCCAACAAAATTCCAAGGCATTTTTTACTAAGAGTTTAAAAAAAAATCTTAAACCTCACATGGAACCACAAAAGACATTGAATAGCCAAAGTAACCTTGAACAAAAAGAACAAACCTCAGGGGGCCGGCACTATGGCACAGTGGTTAAAGCCCCAGCCTGCAGTGCCAGAATCCCATATGGGTGCCAGCTGCTCCTCTTCTGATCCAGCTCTCTGCTATGGTCTGGGAAAGCAGTAAAAGATGGCCCAAGTCCTTGGACCCCTGCACCCATGTGGGAAACCAGGAAGAAGCTCCTGGCTCCTAGCTTCGGATCAGCTCAGCTCTGGCAGTTGTTGTCATTTGGAGATTGATCCAGCAGATGGAAGACCTCTCTTTCTCTCTCTCTCTGGCTCTGCCTCTCTCTGTAACTCTGTATTTCAATTAAATGAAATAAATCTTTAAAAAAAAAAAAAAAGAACTTGAAGGAATCATACAAGTTCACTTGAAACTGTATTTGCAAAGCCATATTAGCCAAAATAACATAGTATTGCTTTTTAAAAGACACACAAATCAGTTGAAAATAGTAGAGAGAGGCCAGCACTGTGGCGTAGCAGGTAAAGCTGCCACCTGCAGTGCGAGCATCCCATATGGGTGCTGGTTCTAGTCCTGGCTGCTCCTAATCTGATCCAGCTCTCTGCTATGGCCTGGGAAAGCAGTAGAAGATGGCCCAAGTCCTTGGGCCCCTGTACCCACGTGGGAGACCTGGAAGAAGCTCCTGGCTCCTGGCTTCGGATTGGCATAGCTCCGGCCATTGCGGCCAACTGGGAAGTGAGCCAGTGGATGGAAGACTCTTGCTCTCTCTGCCTCTCCTCTCTCTCTGTGTAACTCTGACTTGCAAGTAAAATAAATCTTTTTTTTTTTTAAAAAGAAAGTAGTAGAGAGCCCAGAAAATGAATATGCACAATCAAAATAAATTAATTTTCAACAAGGATCCCAAGAACACAATAAGGAAAGGACAGTCTCTTCAATTAATGCTATTGGGACAGCTAGAAATTTATGTACGGAACAATAAATTTATACCCTTATTTCATCATATGTTATATTTTTTAAAATTTTATTTAAGGTATACAAATTTCATGCATTTCTTATATACAGATTTAGGAACATAGTGATTCTTCCAACACCCCCACTCCCTCCCACCCATACTCCTACACTTCTTCCTCTTTTCTTTCCTATTCCCACTCTTAATTTTTACTAAGATATACATTGAATTTGCTTTATACTCATAAAACCAACTCTACAGTAAGTAAAGAGTTCAATAAACATAGTATGAGGAAAAAACACCATTTCTCAACATTGGAGACAAGGGCTGTAAACAATCATTGAATCTCAAAATGTCAATTTCATTCCTATACATTACATTTTAGATAATCTGTTAGTTACCACAGATCAGGGAAAACATACAGTATTTGTCTTTTTAGTACTGGTTTATTGCACTAGGTATAATGGTTTCCAGTTGCATCCATTTTTTTTTTTTTTGCAAAAGACAGGATTTTATCTTATTTTATTTTATTTTACCACTGAGTAGTATTCCATAGCGTATATATGCCATAGCTTCCTTATCCAATTATTAGTTGATGGACATCTGGGTTGATTTCATATCTTAGCTATTATGAATTGAACTACAGTGAACATGGGGCACAGATAACTCTTTCATCTGTTGATTTCATTTTTCTGGGTAAATTCCCAGGAGTGGGCTGGCTGGGTCATATGGTAGGTCTATATTCAGATTTCTGAGGTATCTCTATTTGGTCTTCCACAATGGCTGCACCAGTTTATATTCCCATCAACAGTAAATTAGGGTACCTTTTCCCCCACATCCTCACCAGCATTTGTTGCTTGTTGTTTTCTGGATGAGAGCCATTCTAACTGGAGTGAGGTGAAACCTTATTGTGGCTTTGATTTGCATTTCCCTGATTGCTAGTGATTCTGAGCATTTTTTTCATGTGTCTTTTCACCATCTGAATTTCCTCTTTGAAAAATTCTTGTTTAAGTCCTTTGCCCATTTCTTTCTCTCTCTCTCTTTCTTTCTTTCTCTCTCTTTCTTTCCTTTCTCTTTCTTTTTCTTTCTCTCTCTCTCTCTCTCTCTCTTTTTTTTTTTTTTTTTTACAGGCAGAGTGGACAGTGAGAGAGAGAGAGAGAGAGAGAGGTCTTCCTTTACCTTTGGTTCTCCCCACAATGGCCGCTGTGGCCGGCGCACCATGCTGATCCGAAGCCAGTAGCCAGGTGCTTCTCCTGGTCTCCATAGGGGTGCAGTGTCGCTCAGGCACCAGACCGGACGCTGTTATTCCCTTTCAGTCGGTTTTTTCTACAGTAAAGCAAGCACAAGTAAAGAGAAGAACGAAATAACAAGCTTCCCAGCGAACTCTCCAGCCAAGCCACCCCACCCCCCGAACTCTCCACCAGACCGGAGACAGTAGTTGTCCCAGAAAGTGCAGTTGAGTCCCCTTTTATAGTCCTCTTCCACCAATCCGTGCTCCGGTGCCCGCGTGCTGAGCACGACGCTTTCTTCCAAGTAGGAGGTTGGATCAGCTCCTGCAGCTCGTTAGTCAAATTGATGAAGCAGCTGAAGCCGCTGTGTAAAATTTGTTTACCCCCTCTCAGCGCCATGTTGTGGGAGCCGGGCCCTGCTTCCCACAGTGTAGGGCCCAAGCACCCGGGCCATCCTCCACTGCACTCCCTGGCCACAGCAGAGAGCTGGACTGGAAGAGGAGCAACCGGGACAGAATCCGGAGCCCCATCCAGGGCTAGAACCCGGTGTGCTGGTGCCGCAGGCAGAGGATTAGCCTATTGAGCCGCAGCGCTGGCCCCTTGACTAACTTTATTTCAAGGTATTTAGTCTTTTGTAGTTATTGTATATGGGACTGATCTTAGTTCTTTCTCAGTCATGGTATTGTCTGTATACACCAAGGTCACTGATTTTTGTGCGTTAATTTTATATCCTGCCACTTTATCAAACTCTTTTATGCGTTCCAATAGTCTCCTAGTAGAGTTCTTTGTCATCTGCAAATAGGGATAATTTGATTTCTTCCTTTCTAATTTATATCCCTTTGATTTCTTTGTCTTGCCTAATGTCTGTGGCTAAAATTTCCAGGACTATAAATAGCAAAGGTGAGAGTGGGCATCCTTTTTTGATTCCGGATATCAGTAGGAATGAATGCTTCCCCATTCAATAAGATGCTGGCTATTTAACAAACCCTCCCAGTGATTCTGAGTTCTGATCAAGTGTGAGAACTATTGATTTCTACTCATACTTGGTGTTTGGATGACCTGCTCATCTTTTTCTGAAATGTTACTAATCAGAACTTTCATATGCAGATTATCTGGAATTTATTGTATACCTCTAACCCTGGGATGCAGTGAATCTTCCAACTGCATATTTCCCTAATCCTGTGCTGTTGCCCTAATTTAGATGAAGTGTGAACCTTAATTAGCCACCTGAAGCTCAATATGATAGGGAAGAAAAAGACATAACAAACATCCACATAGGAAAGGGAGGTAAAACTGCCTCTATTTCCATATGATGTAACTTTATGTGTGGAAAAGCTCAAGATATTATAACTAATGAAGGAGTTCAGTAAGGCTGCATAGTAAAAGATTGATATAAAGCTTACATTTCTTGTCATACTAATGGAAATTTCAAAAATAAAATTTCATAACTAAAATAATTTTACTTAAAATAGCATAAAGGTGCAGGTGCTTGGCCCGGCTGTTGAGATACCTACATCTTAGGTGGGAGTGTCTGAGTTCAGGTCCGGGATCACCTCTTGTTCCAGCTTCCTACTCATGCACACCCTGGGAGGCAGCAGATGATACCTCAAGTAGTAGTTGGGAAAGATCTGGATTCCTAGCTCCCATCTTTGTCCTGGTCTGTCTCAGACAATTGTGAGCACTTGGGAAGTGATCCTGTGGATGTGAGCACTCTCTTGCAAATAAATACATAAAATTTGAAAATAGGATAACATAAAAATACTTAGGTATATATTTAATAAAAGAAGTGCAAGACCGTATACTGTAAACTACAAAACATTGTTTAAAGAAATTGAAGACAATCTAAATAAATTGAAAAACAGCCTATGTTCAAGAATTGCTTTAATGTCTTTAAGGTAGTAATGATCCTCAAATGGATGCACAGATTCAATGCAATGTCGATTGGATTTTCAGTATTCTTTTTAAAAGAGATTGTTAGAATACTGGGCCTGAACTACCAGGCCTGATGAAACTGAGCTCAGAGAGTTAACCTAAAGGCCTGTGGAATGTTTATTGCTCTGGAAAGCCCCGCACCTGGGGACATTCCAAACTGCTAAGACAACCCACTGTAAACATCACCAAGGCGCCTTTCTGAGTGCATCTCACTCACCTTAGCAAGGTCCCTGTGGTGCTGTGAGCCTCTCCGGACCAGCAGCTTAAGAAGAGATTCTCCTGCTGCTCAAAGGGAATGAGTCCTGGATTCAAATCCCCTGCCCTCCATCTGGGCAGGCTCAACCCCCATTCTCTCTTTACTGCCACCACCCATTCTGTCCCTCTAAAATAAATCTAACTAGCTGCCTCCTCTCCTTCTTTGAACCCTAGCATCCTAAAACCCAATAGAGATTAACATTTCCAAAACTCCTATCATAAAGCAAAGTATCTGGAATAGTAAAAACAAAGTAAAACAAAACAAAATGAAGAAACCTTGAAAATGAAGGGCAGGGATGGAAGACTCATGCTTCCCAATTTCAAATCTCATCATGAAGCTACAGTAATAAAGAACAAATAATGTTGACTTAAGGATAGACATAAAAATTCATAGAATAAAATTAAGAGTCTGTAGTTTATAGTGTGAAGACAGAATAGTCTTTTCTTTAAACTGAGCTGGAATGATGTGCAAAACAATAAATTTGTACTCCTGTCTCACCTCACACTTAAAAAATAAATTAAAATGGATCATAGACTTAAGCTTAAGAGTTAAAATTTTTTTTAACTTTTATTTAATGAATATAAATTTCCAAAATACAGAATATGGATTACAATGGCTTCCCCCCCATAACGTCCCTCCAACCCGCAACCCTCCCCTTATCTACTCCCTCTCCCCTTCCATTCACATCAAGATTCATTTTCAATTCTCTTTATATACAGAAGATCAGTTTAGCATACATTAAGTAAAGATTTCAACAGTTTGCTTCCACACAGAAACATAAAGTGAAAAATACTGTTTGAGTACTAGTTATAGCATTAAATCTCAATGTAAAATGTTAAAATTATTAAAAGAAAATAGAAGTAAATCTTTGCCAATTTGGATTAGGCAATGGTTTCCTAAACATGACAAAAAAAGACATATTGGATTTTATTAAAATTAGGAAATCCCATGCCTCAAAATACACCATAAAAATGAAATAACAATCGATAGTCATGGAGAAAATATTTTCAAATCACGTATTTGACAAGAAATCTATATATATATAAAATGCATGAAGAAGTCTTACAATTTGGTATGAGGATACATATAGCGCAACTTAAACATTGGCTATGTATTTGAACAGACATTTTTATAAAAGAGATATTTGAATGATGATTAAAGACATGAAAGGAAGTTCAATGTCATTAGTCATTAGTGAAACAAAAATCAAAACTGCTGTAACATGCCAATGTACACCCAGTAGAATGGATATAATTCAAAAGAAAGACAGTAACAAATTGTGCTTTGGAGATAAAGGGATTGGGACACTCATTCGCTGCTAGTGAGAATGTAAAATAGTGAACCACTTTTGGAAATCATTTCCCAGTTCTTCAAAATGTTCATCGTTCAGTTACTATAAGACACAGAAATTCCATTTTTATGAATGGAATTAAAACACACAAACATACAAAAGCTTGCATATGAATAATCATAGCAGCATAGTATCCAAATATAAACACAATCCAAGTGTTTGCCAATGAATGGATCACCAAATGTGGTATAATCCAGTTGGTAGAATATTTTTCAGCCACAAGAAGGAGCAAGGCATTAATACATACTACAATATCGATGGACTTTGAAAATATTATCCTAAGTGAAAGAAGTGAGTGGCAAAAGACCACATATTGTATGACTGCATTATAGAAAATATTCTAAATAGGCAAATCTCTAAAGCAGATTAGCATTGCCCAGAGCTGTGCAGGACAAGGAAGATGGGGTGTAACTGCTAATATGTATGAGATGTATTCTTGGAATGAAGAAAATGTTTTATACTCAGATGTGAGATATTGTTTAATTTGGTGAATATACAAAATCACTGAGATATATGTATTACACAGGTAAATTTTCTGATATATGAATTTTTTGTCAGTAATGCTGTTTTTTTCAAAATGACCTTATGATATATCTATATTTAATTAAAACTAGCATTCAGAGCTAGGGGAAATGTGGGAGTTGCGGGCTGATAACCCAGGTTTTAAATAGCATCTTATACCAGCACGTGTTGGTCTTCAGAAACAAAACTCAACTCCTGCATTCACAAAGCCAAAGCAGCTACCATCTTCCCTCACTTTACAGTATACAGCTTACTTGGGAGCTAATTTTAATGCTCTGATAAAGGAGATTTATTCTGGAATCTCCATATCATTCTTTTCTACAGAAAACCTCTGCACTTAACCCAGAAGACTTGCCTTGGGGCTTAGGAGACGGAACACTGCAAAACTGTTCCTAAAACTGCACCCTAAGTGTGGTTATTCCACACCCACGGCGACGCTCAGAACAAGGTCATATTTCTCCTCCCAGTTTCTCTTTGGCACCGATTGTGTTGGGGAAGAATCAGAGGCAGTGCTACACAAAAGACGTTTTTCTGGCCTGTGGCACAATGCTGAAGCCTGTCTGCCCAGTCTTCCCTATTGACCAGCCCATCTGTGGGGCCGGCAGGGCACAGGGCGCGGGAAAAAGAGAGGAGCTGATCGGGTTTCTGGGCTTTGAAGTGAAGAATGAAGCAGAAGGAAGAAGCTCCTGATCAAAGCCTGCCAAGTGATAAGAGAGGCGACATTAACTCTCCTGGGAGAGAGCCCGGGCTCCTGAAGCCAGGTGGGGAGAGGGCACCCAGCTTTCTGAATTGGTGCTTTTGTTTCTGCTCCTGTTGCCACCAAGAAATATTAAAAGCAATTGGAACTAGCAATTTGAAAGTCAGATTGGACTAATGCAATGGCCATCAAATTTTGATATGCGTCAGAGTTGCTTGGGAAGGTTTCTGGAAATATAGATGCTGGACTTCTCCATCTGGATATTGTAATGCCTTAGGGTCCAAGCAGGGACTCTCAGCTCTACAAATTTACCAGGTTCTCCCAGGTAATTTCCATGCCCATGGAATTTAAGGACCAGTGGCTCACTACCAATCTGAAGAGAAAACTTATGTTTGGGGGAAGTGAATTTTTGTTATATTATGGTTACCCTGTAATTTCAAATATTCAGAAACCCTCAGTGACAAAATGGCTTATTTTTAGTAAATATATTATAGGATAGAAATTTCAAAGAAATTTATCTGTATGCCCAAATGCCTTTGTTAGCACTCGAGGCACTAGGCTAGGTTGTAAGGGTGGGGATAAAAAACAGAGCCTTGTTCCCAAGAGTTCAGCATCTTGTTGGGGAGACAGACATGTAAACAAAACAAGTGAGGCATTAGAAGAAGAATGTATAAGGCCCTGTTCCAACTCAGGAAGAGAATGACTAACTCAGCCTGGAGGGCGGGAGGAGAGAAGGCAGAGGCTTTCCCAAGAGCACAAACCCTGAAGCCAGTCATGAGTGTGGAGGAGCAGCTCCCAAGGAGGTGCAGGTGGCCTGGCAGGGAAATGGGAAGATTCCAGTCCTAGGGGAGGTTCTGTGCAGAGACACAGGCCTGCGAACTCTGGGAGGTTTTGTATGGCAGGGAATTCAGAGGAAGTCAGTGATGGGGTGGCTGGGGATAATGTAGAAAAGTAGCCTCAACATGAAAGAACCTGTTAACCTCACCAAGGAGGCTTTTGGACTTTGCCTGTAGGAGATGAGCGCTTAATGCAGGAATTCTTCTTATGTCTGAACCACAGAGCCTGGAATCCTGGGTACACAAATATTGCTCAAGTCCAGTAAGCCTGAATTAGGCAAACATAAGGGATGTGTTTCCAGAATCCTGAAAAAAGGCAGTACTTATATCTCATTTGATTTTGCAACTCCCAAAAAATACTAATAACAGCAGTTAGTACTGGCAAGGTACTTTACAGTCTAAGAGAAAAATTTCCAACTGCCATCACATAGGCTTCTAATGGCCTTGTAGTAACCATGTATACCCTTGGCTCAACTTCCCAGAAGACATTTCTTCCTAAGAAATAAGTAATAAATGCATAATTTCCAACATTGTAAGTAAAGAAGTAGCAGACCTAAGACTGAAACACAGATTTTCTGGTTGTGAATCTTGATGGTTTTCAAGATATGAATTTACTGAGCTCAAGTATAAATCTACACAAACACACATCAGTAGAGACCAGCACATACACAATGAAGTTTTGTCACAAGCTAGAAGAGGAATTCAACAGAGATGTTATGATTTCCGTATTCATCAAAATAGACCTGGCTAGGCTGGAGTTACAAATAAATAAACAGAAAAGAATCACAGTAATGAAAAATGAGAGCACAGTGGAAACTGACTACAGTGGGAGATTGCTCTTTACTTACTTCATGATCTGAAGAAGTGGGGCCATGCTCCTAAGTGTCTCACTTCTCTCTGGCAACTCGAGGTCTTGACTGTTTCATCTTGGGGCTACTCCTTCCTGTGTTCGTACAGTTGCCTTGGTACCATCCAGCCAGCAATAAGATTTTGCAGAACAGTCTCACCCTCTAAGCTAAATCATATGACTAGCTGTGACCAATGAGATATCAGCAAATGTGACATCAGCCAGAGCTTGAAAAGCACACATAGCTGGCCTTACACATTCTTTGCTCTCTGAGACCTACATCCTGACCAATTACAATTATTCTTTTTAGCACTTGAACACTGTGTACTTGGGTTGGAAGGAATAAAGACCTCCATTATTGATGGACTTCAGATCTCTTTACTGTATATGTGTTTGTATATATGAACTAAGTGCTATGTACAGTGCACATCATTGTACAGATGTCAAATGCTTTTCATATAGTAACTAGTATCCTAATAATGATCATGTCTTGGCCATCTGCACTAATGAATTAATATTCAGAGATTCATGATCACAGTTACACAGAGAGAGAAGGAGAGGCAGAGAGAGAGAGAGAGAGGGAGAGAGAGAGAGAGGTCTTCCATCCACTGGTTCACTCCCCAATTGGCCACAACAACCAGAGATACGCCAATCTGAAGCCAGGATCCAGGAGCTTCCTCTGGGTCTCCCACGCGAGTACAGGAGACCAAGGACTTGGGCCATCTTCTACTGCTTTCCCAGGCCATAGCAGAGAGCTGTATTGGAAGTGAAGCAGCTGGAACTTGAACTGGTGCCCATATGGGATGCTGGCACTACAGGCGGTGGCTTTACCTGCTATGCCACAGTGCCGGCCCCAACTGAACTAAATTAATTATGCCCTACTTTAGATTCTTTTGGGTAGATGATGGCAGCTGCTAAAAAGTTTGTAGTAGCAGTTGTCCCATGAGTTCACTGCTAAATTATAATGAAATCATGTCTTAAAAGCTAAATTCCATGATACATATAGACAACTGAAAAGGAGCTGTTCATAAATCCTGTCTATAAACTTGATGGTTTTCCAATTTTTGTCCATGTAGCTGTCCTGACCACGTCCTACAACACAGCTTGGTTAAGGAGAACACAGCATTCCGGAGGATCTGTTTCTTTTAGAATTGGACCAGGGATTGGACATAGCATCATATAGCAACTGACACACATACACACATACAGATCTATCATCTATCTGTATATACTACATGCATTCATTTCTAATTCATTACATATTTATGTTTGGGCATATTTCTGAAATACTTAAGGCCACTGTGGCATTGTCAAACTTTTCAGTTTGTCACTGTTTTTGGCAATATTTCTCACATTTAGCATACAAACCAGGAAAGCCATGATGAAATAGGGATAAGAGAAGAACTTATGACCTATGACTTTCTCTGATTAATGCCAAGTGAGCATCCTTAATCTATACTTTTTTATTAAGTTATTTGACTATCACTAGAATGAAATCTGAAATTAAGTGAAAAGCACATAATACATTACTGAACAAACATAGGCACATTGACACATCTCATAAGGATGGGAAAGCCATGTCACCTGTGAATCAGAAGATTCCACTTGTCCTGTCCTCAGACATTGGTGATGTTTTTTCATGGAGTTCTGTATCACACTACCAACTAGTCTCATGATCATCTGTTTGACAACAGGGTGTAGAAATACACTTTTTAAGCATAACACAACCTCAAAGTTCACATGAAGAAAGCCATTTCAGTTTTAGACCTAACTCTATGGGCAGAGATGGTAGGCTAGAGGCCTAACACGTGTAAAGAAAGGTCACCTAGGACCAGGGTACATTACTTTCCAGAGATTTTTGCAATTTATGAGAGGCCCTGGCTGTAGAGTTAATTCATCCCCTGGCAAGAAGGAAGGTATTTTGTGAGAGTGATTGGGTTGGATTTTGCTCATTGCCTGGGAGAAAACAGAAAGCTTTGTCTGGCTTTCAGTTATACTCCCTTCAACACTCAAACTCCTTTCCCTGACCCATGGAGATGTGGTAACTTGCAGCTAAGCTAAACCAGGATTATGACTCCCACGCTGACATTACCAACTGATTGAAATGTGGTTTCAGCTGAAGACAGAAGGAAATAGCACAGGATGATATAGCCAAATTCATTGTACTAACTCTGAGTGATAAGTCCCTGAGAACCAGCTGTGATGATAGAATATTATAGTCTCAAGGTTGCATTTGGTGGTGTATAAAGGGTAGGCATGTGGTTTCTGCCAACTTTACTTGATTTATAACCATGTTTCTCTCTTACCTGTCTGAATGGCATTTGTCCAGATTTCAACAACAAAAAATTGGAAAAATAGTGCCTCCAATATCAGACAACTGTAGCTCCCTATACAAAGAATGAAGGAAGAACTGACAAACAGGTAGTGTCAAAACTTGAAGAAAAAAAGAGAACTTGTTCTATGTCATCCAAAACATAGGTTTTGTCTCACAAATCCCTGGTTGTTAGGAGGTGATTATCGTAATTCAGCAGGTACAAAATTGAAAATCAAAGTGTTTAAGTAACTTGCTTTTGGTTGCCCGGGTAGCAAATGATGGAAATCCAATTCAAGGCCAAGTTTATTCACACAACCAAGCTGCTCTGCTGTCCTCTTTCTTTGCATTCCCTGCTCCCATGACATCAACTGTGTCTGATGTATTTTGTCCATTGTCTAACATTTACCAGACAAAAGTTATTTTCGTGCCAGACACTGAAGAATCACTGATGCTTTTTTCTGTACAGCATTCATTTCTCTTCTTCCTTTGAGAAACTCTCCTCAACACTTGGTCCAAATAGTTTGAAAAAGTCTGATTCTGTCCTGGGACCTGGACACAGTCAAGTATCCCTGGTCACATTTTGGTTCAGGATTGGGTATGTGATTGATGATGCATATCATCGAGAACTAAGCAAGGAGCTTTCCCTGGAAATTTTAGGGAGCAGAAACATTTTTCTGTTGGGATTGCTAAGGTGGTAGAATTTAAAGCTGGACTGCTGCTCACCATTTTACGGAAACAAGGCAAAAAAAAAAAAATGTTCAGAGAATGAAATACATGTGGAAAAAAGCAAACCAAGAGATTGGGAGAAAGCATCATTTGAGTTCATGGGTCCTTAATAACCTAAAACTGGACATCAATAGTGAACCTTTCAGTTATGAGTTCTATTTTGTTTGTTTGCTGAAGGGGGTTTCACATCTTATTTGCAAGAAAAAGTTGATGTCTGGAATTATGCAAGCTTAATCAAGATAGGTTCTCTGATTTAGTGAAGATTACACTTTAATAGGAAGATAGATAAGAACCAAATACTCACTGAAACAAATGATATAAAAATTAATAGGTACCCTGGGGAAAGAGGCATTTTTATATAAAGTCATATTTCAAAACTTGTGTTATGAGTTACAGTTTTTTTTCCTATAAAAATTCTCAGATATTTGAATGATATATAAGATTTAAGTACATGGAAATTTGGACAAAATACCAGTCAAGTAAAGGGAACAGAAGATGCAAAAGGAATAATTGTAGGTCAAGTAAAATGAATTATGGTTAAGGTAGCTGGTTGGAGGGAAAAGTGTTATAATAGTGAGTTGATGGGCAGGCAAGTCATATAATGTCCTATATACTGTAGGAAGATGGTAGGTCTTTATCTTAAGCTATATAAAAAGCCACTCTTTTATAGTTTTTACATTTTTAAGCATTCTGACATGAACACACTTGGGTTTTAAAGTCTACTTACTTAAAAAGAACAGAGCAAAGGTGGCCACCATAGATGTAGGAAAACCCAATTACAAAACTCTTTTAAATATAAGGAAGAAATTAGAGTATCTTGAGTTGGGAAGGGGTTTTAGTAGCTTTAGAAAAAGCTGTATTCATTTGGGGTATATTTTGAAGGTGAATTTGGTGGGAGAGGAAGTAGAGAGCACAGCAGGTAAATGATGATTCTCAGGTACTCAACTTGTTGAACTAGATGGAAGGTGCACTTCTTTAATGACATGGAGATTCAGGGAAGAACAAGAACTTCAGGCTAAATCCTATTGAGTTAGAAGTGCCTCTGAGGTACGTAAGTAGGATGGTGATTAAGCAGGTGAATTTGAAAGTATATCTAGAGTTTAGACAATGAGCTTTTAGATTGGGAAAAATATGAAAAGGCCTGATTTATAGATGAGGCTAACTGAAGCTATGGATATGAGTGAAATTGCTTAGGAAAAAAGTGTAGAATCAGGGCAATTCATAATCTAGGAATGAATACTGTGGTCTTCTAGTATTTAATATCTCATATTAAAATTAATCTTCAAGAATATGTAAAATTGCAACTTTCATCTCTGTGAGTGAGATTCCAGTGGAAAGAACGGGCCATCAAAGAAGGAGGTATCTTTCTCTGAAGGGAGGAGAGAACTTCCACTTTGATTATGGCCTTATCTAAATAAGGTTGAAGTTTGTGAACTCAAGAGGCTTCCAAAGACTTGGCAGCTCATGGCAAGAGCCTTGGGTAATTACTGACATCATAAATAACAGTGTCAATTGTTAAATCAACAACGGGAGTCACTGTGCACTTACCCCCATGTAGGATCTCTGTCCTTAATGTGTTGTACTATGCGAATTAACAGTAAAACTAGTCTTCAAACAGTAATTTATACTGTGCAAACTGTGAAATCTTTACTTAATATATACTAAGTCGATCTTCTGTATATAAAGATAATTAAAAATGAATCTTAATGAAGAGTGGGATGGGAGAAGGAGTAGGAGATGGGATGGTTTGCAGGTGGGAGGGTGGTTATGGGGGGAAAAATCACTATAATCCAAAAGTTGTACTTTTGAAATTCATATTTATTAAATGAAAGTTTAAAAAAATCACAACTTTCATAAACACATAAAATGAGTATTTTGAATAAATTATTGACTCATCATTAACGATAGAACCAGGCAGTTCTCACAACTTAGCTACAGATTTTATCTACAGATTTAACACAATTCCTATCAAAATCTCGATTGGCTTTTGCTTAGAAATTGACAAGTTTCTTCTAAATATCACATGGAAGTGAAAGGAACCAAAATAGACAAGATAGTATATAAAAAGAAAAAAGAAAGTTTGAAGATGATCATTTCCATTTAACATCATACTTCAAAGTTACAGTAGTTATATTCCTGTGGAACTGTGGTCTTTCTACTTTTTACTTGTTGAATATTAAGTGCATTAAGCCTAAGATTATAGAAGAGATTGACATTATGATTTTGTAAAATTAAAGAAAAAGAGAAAGGAGGGGAGGAAGGGGATTGAGAGAGGGAGAAAGGGATGGAGGGACGAATGGTTACCTTCTTAGAATTGTATCTATAAAATATATGAAATCTATCCTCTTTATATTAATACAATTTTTAAAAAAACATTGTAGTACCATGAGACTAGCTCCATGGACTAGTGATGTAGAATTGACAGTAAACTCTAATATTTATAGTCAACTGAGTCTTCAATGGGGAAAATAATAGCATTTTTTTTTTTTTGCCAGGCAGAGTTACAGTGAGAGAGAGAGAGACAGAGAGAGAGAGAATTATAGACAGTGAGAGAGAGACAGAGAGAAAGGTCTTCCTTCCATTGGTTCATTCCCCTAATGGCCACTACGGCCGGCGCTGTGCTGATCCGAAGCCAGGAACCAGGCTCTTCTTCCCAGTCTCCCATGTGGGTGCAGGGACCCAAGTACTTGGGCCATCCACCTCTGCCCTCCCAGGCCACAGCAGAGAGCTGCACTGGAAGAGGAGCAACTGGGACTAGTACCTGGCGCCCCAACTGGGAGTAGAACCTGGGGTGCCGGCGCCGCAGGCGGAGGATTAGCCTAGTGAGCCACGGCGTCGGCCAAAAGAATAGCATTTTCAACAAGTGGTGCTGGGACAATTGGATATCTATATGCCAAAAAGGAAATAAAGAAACTGAATTCCCTATCTCACATCATAAAAATAACCCTGAGCATCACAGACCTAACTGTAAGAGCTAAAACAATAAAACTGTTAGAATAGCACATAGGTGTAAATATTTTTTGAGTTTAGGCTAGACAATGGTTTCTTATATATTAAATCAGGAATCCAAATGCAAAAGAAGAAAATAGATAAATTGAGCTTCATCAAAATTAAAATTTTTGTGTTTCAAAGCACACAGTCAAGAAAGTAATAAACAATATACAGTCTGAGCAAATCATGTATCTGAGTAAGAACTTGTCTCCAGACTGTATAAATAATGCTTATAACTAAATAACACAGGTAAATAATCTTATTGTTAAATGAACAAAGGATTTGAATAGATAACTCTCCTAGAAAGTTATACAAATAGTCAATAAACACATGAAGGTGATGTGCAATATCATTCATCATTAGTGAAATACAAAACAAAGCCACAAGAAGATATTACTTCATACCCATCAGGTTGGCTGTAATAAAAAAGACAGACAGGAGTGGGTGTTAGCTCAGTTGTAAAGACACCCACATTCCACACTGGAGTACCACGGTTTGATTCCCAACTGCAGTTCCTGACCCCAGCTTCCTGCTAGTAAAAGCCCTGGGAGGCAGTGGTGATGGCTCAAGTAATTGGGTTCTTGCCACCCACTTGGGCGACCTGGATTGCATTCCAGGTTCCTATCTTTGGTCCTGGCCCACCCCCAGCCACTGGGGGCATTTAGGGAGTGAATCAGCAGATGGTAGCCCTTTTTCTGTTGTTTCTCTCTGACTCTCAAGTATTTTTTTTTAAAGACGGTTTATCTCAAGTTTTGGTATAGATGTGGAGAACTGGTAACTCCACAAATTCTGTAGGAAAATAAGTGATGCAGGCATATTGGGAAGAAGTTTGAAAGTTCCTTCTAAGTTCAAATGTACAGTTTCCATATGGTTTAGCAATTCCTAAATATATACCCATGAGAAATGATAGCATATGTTTACACAAAATCTTTTACACTTGGAAATATTATTTATAATAGCCCGATGTATAAAAATTTCAAATGTTCATTAATGAATAAATGTAAAAACACAATGTGGTATTGTCTGCAATGAAATATTATTTAGCTACAGGCAATAATGAAACATTGATACATGCTACAAAATGGGTGAAATCTAAGAACTACTATACAAAGTAAAAAAAGTCATTGAGAAAAAACATTATTTGATTCACTTTATATGAATTGTTTAGGCAAATCTATAGAGAGAGTAGAGACAAATGAGTGTTTGCTAAGACTCTGGGTAGGAGTAGGAGAGGGGAGTTTGGTAAGCAACTGGTAATGGGTGTAAGTTTCTTTTCAACATGATTGGAATGTTCCAAAAATAGATTTTGTTCATGATTACATAACTCTGAAGTGAAGACACTTAATAAAAAACATTGAATTGGGCACTCGAGAATGGTTAATTTGCTTAGCAAAGAGGAAATTTATTTTAGCCTATGGCTTGGAGGTTCACAATCCAGGTTCAAGTGGCTCCATTAGTCTGACATCTGATGAGGGTACTACACATGCAAAGGGGAGGATCACTTGGCAATCCAGGAAGAGGAGACAGAATCTTCCACTACCTCATTGCAGCCTCTCAGAATGTCATCATGATTTGATCATGGGCTCTCTACTAGCAACCTAATCCAATCCAATCACTTTCAAGGATCCCACCTTCAGATACCATAACTGGATGAAGTTTCCACCCTAATCCATCAACTATTAATGTAACTATTAACATAGACTTTGAGATTTAAATATCTACATGGGTTTGGGGAGCCAAATCCTGTTTAAATCCTAACAAATTTCAAAACTTGCTTTTTCTACAGAAAAAGGGCTATTTTTCTACACATTAAATTTATTCATATGTCCACAGACAAGAATTTGCATTGCCATTAGTTCTGCACAGGATACAGAATTATCACACAGCTCTATATAGCATTATGAGACAGCTCAAACACTTGAAAGACCCAGAGCCCTTCATGTAGTAAGAACCAAATAGATAATTGGATCAGATAACTTAGAAGGATGTTTAATGTCTTAAGTTCTTTTCTTAGTGTTTTTATATTGTCATAAAATAATATGCTATAAAAGTACTATCTTAACTTTTTTGTTAAAAAAAGATCTATTTCAATTTATTTTTAAAAGATTTATCTATTTGCTCTAAGTAACAGAAAGAGATCTTCCATACACCAGTTTCCCCTCCAGATGCTCACAGCAACGAGGGCTAGACCAAGCCAAAGCCAGGACTTCTAGCTGGGTCTCCCAAGTGTCTCCCATGGGTGGCAAGAACTCAAGTACTTGGACTATCATCTGCTGCATTAGCAGGATGTTGTATTGGAAGAGTGGAGTAGCTGGGACAGGAATCAAGCACTCTGTTACGGCATGTGGGCTTCCCAAACAGTAGCTTAACCCACTTTGCCACAATGCCAGCCCAACTATTCTTATCTTTTTTAAGTGCACCTTCACATATTAACTATACCATACTCTTGTACAACCAAAATTACTATCCCTGTTCAAAACTGTTTTCACTTTGCAAAACTGAAAACCTAAATAGTAACTCCCATTCCCCTGGACTATGGCAATCACCATGCTACTTTCTGTCTCTATGATTTAACTATTCTATCTCATACAAGTACAATCATAAAGTGTTTGTCCCTTTGTGTCTGATTTAGCTTAGCATAATTTTCTCATTTCATCTTTTTTGTTGTACATTGTCCTCAATTTCATCCTTATTATATTATATGTCAAAGTTTTCATCCTTTTTTAAGGTTGAGTAATAGTCTATTGCATGTATATACCACAGTTTGCTTATCCATTTATCCAGTGATGGACACTTGTATTGCTTGCATCATACTATACCTTTCCACAACCTTCTACTGACTAAAGTAAGTAACAGAGGTCAGCTGAGATTTAAAGGAGATGGTCAAATAGACTTCACTTCTTATTGGGAGCCACTCCAAAGACATATAGTGACTTTAGTGAGTGGAATAACCAAGGTATTTTTTGAAAACAATTTAGCATATTATTTTTAATATATTGTTTTTTCTTTAAAACATTTGCCTAGGTTTGCAATTTCATTTTAATTAATGTGTTAATGTCCATTTCTCTCAGAAGATAAAAGCTATATAAGTGCCATGACCATACTAGCTTTTATTTAGGTTGGATACTTGCTTTGTTGGGCATATAATATGCACTGAGTGAATGATTAATTAGTTACCTCTCTGGCTAATTCACCAGGTTGATGCAAGCTCTGGAAGTAAAGTGAACCAGACAGATCTTGCAATTGACTATCTGATATGCACCAAGAATACTTACGGCTTTTGACATCTTAAACAACAAACACTTACACATATACATACATGCAAACACACGCACACACACTCATGCCCCACACACATCACCACTTTGTGTAAAGGTCTGGGCATCCAACGATAATCCAAAGACAGGTAAAATCAGCTTAGGACATCAGAAAATGCTTTAGGAAAAAAGCTGAAGATATGGTGGTCCTACATATGTCAACAACCAGTAGTTGAAAAGATTATTAAAATATATGTGCATAGGCTCCCTGCTCTAAGATACTGAGCCAGTAAGTCTGGTGTAGGGATGTGCCACCCATATTTAAGCAGTTAATGGTTTCCAAGCTCCTATTTTTTACAATCCTAGGAAAAGGTCACCACGGCTCCTGACAGTTAACAACACCAATGAGCCAGAGTTTTGAACACCAGCTTGGTAGGATCATTCGTTTGTGGATTCAGGGTGTAAGCATCAGTTGGGAAGCACTCCAGTCTTCGGCATCTGGGTCGCAGCTTTGCAGAACTTTCCTGCAGGCTTTCCACATTTTAATCATGTCAAGTTTCCTTCTCTTTCCTGAGTCCAATGACATAGATCTCTCTGTGATTACTTACTTCGTCTGTTGTGTTAAGGGCCCTATTTTGCCTTTTGTTCTACTGATTCAATTTCCTACATTAAATACTGTCTGTCAAAACAGCTGATAGGGTTTTGCTTCTCTGACCAAATCTTGACTAACATGCACAATAAGCTCAAATGCACTCGTCTTTCCAATGGAGTTACCTGGCACTGTTTCCTCCACATAGTTCTGTTGAGGAAAGTGCTATGTGGAATAAATCCTTGCCAGAAGCACACCCTCACTCACACTGATTGTTTGGAAAACTCCACCCAGAATGATGTCTCTTCACACCCTGAAGCCCAGAATATCCCCATCAACTTGCGGAACATGTTGCACACATAGGATGATTCCAACAGCAAACATCTGTTTTGAGATATTAAAGGCTAATCTATTTGGCCTGACAGATGGATCCACATGCATGGAGAAGAGAAAAGCAATTTCGTCTCACTTGCTGGCAGTGGCTTTGTAGGAAGTGAAGGGTGATCCAGATGCTACCCTGTTGGTTTCTGGAATAAAAGTAATTACATTGGCCAAAACTGGGAAAATCTCACCCTCTGTTTATGACAAACTTTGTTTCTCAGTGATAAATGGCAGAACCTGGGTCTAAGCATCTGTCTGATGCTTCTTTTAAGATTCTACAATTAATAGACAAAAACAGTATATGACAACACCCTCTGCCAAAAGATACTTTTTTGTGGCTAATGCTCAGTTAAGATCTTGGGTCAAAAGACACAGAATAGGCACCAGCATTTGTGGCTCAGTGGATTAAGTTGCCATATCCAAGTGATTTTTTCGAATTCTATTTACTCTGCTTCCGACCCAGCTGCCTGCTAATGTTCCTGGGAAAGCAGCAGAAGGTAGTTCAAGTACTTGGATCTCTGCCATCCATATGTATGACGGGAGCTGGATGGGGCTACTGGCTTCTGGCTTTAGCTTGGTCCAGCCCCAACTTTTACAGCCAGCTGGGGAGTGAACCAGTGGATGGAAAATCTGTCTCTCTTTCTCCTCTCCTCTTCCTTTGTCACTCTGTATTTCAAATAAACAAATTTTTAAAAACTCAGAAGATGAAAATTGAGATTTGTTTTCCATTTTTTAGCAATTATTTATTTTACTTGAAAGTCACAGTTATACAGAGAGAAGGAGAGAGAGAGAGGGAGAGAAGGAGAGAGAGGTCTTCCATCTGCTGATTCACTACCCAGATGGCCACAACGACTGGAGCTGCGCCGATCTGAAGCCAGGGGCCAGGAGCTTCTTTCAGGTCTCCCATGTGGATTCAGGGACTTAAGGACTTGGGCCATCTTCTACTGCTTTCCCAGGCCATAGCAGAGAGCCGGATGTGAAGTGGAACAGCCGGGTCTCGAACCAGCGCCCATATGGGATGCCGGTACCAAAGGCGGTGGCTTTACCCACTACGCCACAGTGCCAGCCCCTTGTTTTCCATTTTTTGAAACATAAACATGAGTAATTTACTGGCTTATTGGAGCCTCAGTTCACCACATTGCAAAATCTCTCCCTACCACAGACATGACTGTGCAAACCCAAGACTTGCTCAGTATGAAATGATTCCTTAAGGAAAATGAGTTCACGTACTTAAGACACTGCTTTTATATCCCATATCAGGGTGCCTGTGATGAAATTCTGGCTCTGTTTCCTGTTAATGTGTACCCTGGGAGATAGCACGTGGCTAAAGTGTTTGGATCTCTTGCACCCATGTGAGAGATCCAGATTGAGTTCCCAGCTTCAACTTGACCTGGTCCTGGCTGTTATAAGCATTTGGTGAGAGAACCATTGAAAGGAACATCTCTCTCTCTCTCTCTTTCTCTCTCTCTCTCTTTCTCTCTCCCTCTATCCTTCCCTCTCTACTTCCCTCTCTGTCAAATAAATGAAATTTTAAAATTAGCAAATAAGCTTAGAATCTTGTTCTGCATCTCAGTCTGCCTATCAGTTCATGAAAACTAGTGGTGAGGGAAGTACAACAGTAGATTAGCCAATCAAGAACATGTCAATGTTTTTGGATACTCAATAGTGACATTTGAACCAGGTGTGTTAGGGCAGTGTTTCTCTAAGTCTAATAGTATATGAATCACCTGGATATATTGTAGGTTCTGATTAGCTGGCTTGAGACAAGTTCTGAAAACATGAAAGCATGCATTTTGCATAAGCTCCTGAATGAGTTGATCTGCTAGTGTGTAGAACACACTTTGGCAAGCAAGTTGGGAGATTGCATTATTCCCCAAAATGTGCTCTTCATTTCTAGGATGGATTATACTTTCCCCACTCTATTGATGTCAAGTTTGATCGGGTAGGTTGCTATGTTTGTGAAATGGGAGCAGCAAAGTGATTTCTGAGCAGACAGATAAATGCTTCAATCAATCTGGACATGGGAATAAAGACACAAAAAGCAAGCCCACAGCCCCTTGTTTGAGTGAGATAGCATGGACTAGAAATTGAAAACCTTCACTGATGCAAGTGATTGAAATTTTGGGCTTTTACTGCAATATAACCTAGCCTCTTATTGGTACAAACTATGCAGTATCAACTATGTGCATTGTGCTGTGTTTAAAGAAGCAATGTCCACCATTTATTTGATTGGGAACTTTGGCTGAAATATTTTACTTTTCTGAACCTCAATCATTTCACCTGCAAAATGGGAATAAAATCTGCTTGCCTGAAGTAAATAAATTTGGTTTTATTGAAATTTGTTTTTTCTGTAATATATGAACCAAAATATTTCCCTGGTTTACTATGTCTCTCAAGAAAACATCACTTCCATTGGCAAAGATGCAAAGTCATTAGCAAAGCCATTGTCTAAGAAGTTATAGCTGTTTGGGCTTGCCTGCCTAAATAGGAAATCTCTCAGCACCAACTGTGTGTCCAAAGATTAAGAAAAAAAGTCAGCATTAATGAGACCCACAACCATGAGCTACATCTATAGACAGAACCTATTATACAATGTTGCAGTGGGCTCAATCACTGTTTTGGACTTCTCCTTTTTTGGATATGTGCAATTGGAAATAAAGTGCTCATATTTGATAATTTTTTCTTAGACTTTGGCGAAAAGCAAAGCACTTACCTCGGAAGAAAGGTAGGTGTGCTCACCAGTAGACATTTGTGCATGCTTCTAGCTGACCCATACTAGAACACTTTTTTACAGTGAGACTATTACTTTTCAGGGGATATTTTCACAGAGCTCTTAAAAAGTTGGTCTGCAGTCCCCTCCAGTATGTCACAGGTTGCCACATCAAGCAGAACTGAGTGCCAGTGGGAGCAACTGGAAATACTTTGGAGAAGAATGCCAAGCTCATCTCTCCTCAGAGTTACATTTGAAGAGGACTTGATCAATGGGTTCTACTTGAACTACATGATTTATTTCAAGTAAGTCTTCTTGTAGAGCCTTAATGGGATTTTTTTTTTTTTGACAGGCAGAGTGGACAGTGAGAGAGAGAGAGACAGAGAGAAGGGTCTTCCTTTTGCCGTTGGTTCACCCTCCAATGGCCGCCGTGGATGGTGCGCTGAGGCCAGCGCACCGCGCTGATCCGATGGCAGGAGCCAGGTACTTATCCTGGTCTCCCATGGGGTGCAGGGCCCAAGTACTTGGGCCATCCTTCACTGCACTCCCGGGCCACAGCAGAGAGCTGGCCTGGAAGAGGGGCAACCTTTCATACTTATAAAATTAAAGTGTTTGCCAAAATTATCATGATGGATATTTGTGACTCCAGTTTTGTGTAACCCAAACAACTTTCAAATTTTTTCTTTTTCTTTTTTTTTAAAGATTTATTTATTTATTTGAAAGTCAGAGTTACACACAGAAAGAAGGAGAGGCAGAGAGAGATACGCAATGGCCAGAGCTGCACTGATCCAAAGCCAGGAGCTGGGAGCTTCTTCCAAGTCTCCCACGAGGGTGCAGGGGACTTGGGCCATCTTCTATTGCTTTCCCAGGCCATAGAAGAGAGCTGGATTGGAAGTGGAGCAGCCGGGACCAGAACAGTGCCCAAATGGGATGCTGGCACTGCAGGCAGCAGCTTTACCCACTATGCTTCAGCACTGGCCCCCTAAACAACTTTAAAATTGTTATTTGAGAGGGAGAGAGAACTCCCATTAATTGGTTCACTCCTCACACTCTTACAAAGGCTATGACTAGACCACACCAAAGCCAGAGCTGCAAATTCAAAGTTTCCCTCTTTCTTTGGCGGCAGGGAGCCAACTAGATGAGCCATTACCTATTGTCTCCCAGGGTCTACGTTAGCAGGAAGCTGGACTCAAAACCAGATACTCTATTATGAGATTTAGGCATCCCAATGAGTGTCTGAACAACTAAGTCAAATGCTGGTTGTTTAAGTAGATTTTATGTTCAGAAGAATCCTACTATTATGAATGCCAAAAGTAGATGGATTTTCCTCTTCATCACTTTATTTGTTCTGGATATCGTGCTTGGAAATGAAGTTGAACTAATCAGAAACCGAGGGGCTGGCATTGTGGCAAAGCAAGTTAAGCTGCTGCTTCTGCTAGCATCCCATATCATTTCCACATTGCAGTGCTTGAGCTCCGTACCTAGCTCAAGCTCCTGGCTTCCCTTGCTGCTTATGTAGACCCTGAGAGATGGTGGTGATGGCTCAAGTAACTAGGTTCCACCCACACACATGAGATACCTGGGTTGTGTCCCTAATTCTTGGTCATGGCCTAGTCCTTTCCCTACCTATTAGGCTATTTGGGGAGTGAACCAGCTGATCAGAAATTTCTGTTTCTCTGTGTGTCTCTCTGCCTTTCGAATAATTAAGTAAGATTAAGTAACCAAAGAGGTACTTTTAATGAAATGGAAATATAGGACACAGATTAGGGGAAAACATTTAGATGACAGTGCATATCTCATGTATACTTGCAGCCAGAATAAAGAACTCTCAGAACTCAAGAAAAAAAGAAATCATCCAGTTTTTAAACATAGCAAATGATGTGAACATACACATCTACAGAAAATGATGGATGGATTATATGTAAACCACACAAAGGTTCTCACAGCACCATTATCCATTAGGGAAGTGCATATTAAAACCACAGAAAGATAACAATACTTACCTGTTCGAATAGCTAGCTGTCATTACATCCTCATCAAACTGATGATACTAAACACTGGCAACTAGGATTCTCAAATCTACATTGCTGATGAGAATGGAAAATGCTGTATCTATTCTGAAAGTTAGTTGAGCATTTTCCTGTAAAGTTAATCATGTACTTATCCTGTGGTTAACAATCTCTCTCCAAAGAACTAACCCAAGAGAAATAAATATTTATTTTATTTAAAGATTTATTTATTTATTTTAAAGTCAGAGTTACACAGAGAGAGAGGAGAGAGAGAGAGAGAAAGAGAGAGAGAGAGGTCTTCCATATGATGGTTCACTCCCCAGATGGCCACAATGGCCGGAACTCTGCCGATCCGAAGCCAGGTGCCAGGGGCTTCTTCTAGGTCTCCCATGTGGGTGCAGGGACCCAAGGACTTGGGCCATCTTCTACTGCTTTCCCAGGCCATAGCAGAGAGCTGGATTGGAAGTGGAGTAGCTGGCCCTCGAACTGGCGCCCATATGGGATGCTGGTGCTTCAGGCCAGGGCGTTAACCCATTGTGCCACAGCGCTGGCTCCAGAGAAATAAAAATTTAAATACTTACCTGATAGAAATGAAAGTTTACCTCAAGCAAACATTTGTATGTAAACGTTTATAGCACCTTCATTCATAATCTCTAAAAAGTGGAAACAATGCAAAGATCTCCGAATTGGTGAATGTTAAACTAAATTATGTTATATCCTTATAATGATATACTACTTAGCAATAAAAGGAAGGAAACCATCAATACAGGCAACAACATGAAACATCACAAATACAGAATTGTATATGTATAAAAAGACCCTATGGGCTACCAACTTGTGATTCCATTTAAATGACATTCTAGAAAAGGGAAAATTATATATATATAAACAGACAATGTAAGTTATTTGTAGAAGATGGGCTTATGAATGAAGTGTTTGTTTTGTTTTATTTTTGATCTCACATACTTATTTATTTGTGATGAAAACCCTTAAGAAGTACCCTCTTGCCAATTTTCAAGTATGTAATACATGGCTATTAATTATAGCAATTGTGTTAAGTGGGTTCTTTACTTCAAAGGGCAGAAAGGAATATTTGGAGGTGATGAACTGTTCTTTGGCATAATTGTGTTGATTACACAGCCATAAGCTTTTTTCAAAATTCACAGAACTGTTCCCTGAAAAGAGTGAACTTTGTAATGTTTAAATTGTACCTCAAAACATGACTTTAAAAAATTCACAGTAAATTGTTTATTCTCAGAATTTAGTGGGGCCGGCACTGTAGCATAGTGGGTAAAGCTACCACCTGCAGTGCCGCATCCCATATGGGTGCCAGTTTAAGTCTGTCTGCTTTTGTTCCAATCCAGCTCTCTGTTGTGGCCTGGAAAATCAGTGGAATTGGTCCCAGGTTCTTGAGCCCTCGCACCCGTGTGGGAGACCCAGAGGAAGCTCCTGGCTCCTGGCTTCGGATTGGTACAAGCTCCGGCCGTTGTAGCCATCTGGGGAGTAAACCAGCAGATGAAACACCTCTCTCTCTTCTCTGTCTCTGCCTCTCTGTAACTCTGCCTTTCAAATAAATAAATAAATCTTTAAATAAAAAAGAATGTGGTAGAGAATTCATTTATGTATTCATTTAACAGATACGGACTGTTTTCTAGGTTCCAAATCAGGTTCTAAATGCTTAAAAAACATAGTAAAGAGGAGAGACAAGAAACTCTGCCCTTATGGAGCTCGTATTTTGTCAGGAGATGCAGTGAATAATAAATGTATCAATAATTACAAATAGAAAACAGTGCGTCCATAGAGATGACTGTACATACTAGACTCTAGAAGGTGTGTGGTGCCCAGATCCTGGGCCTCACGCTAGTGATTCTGATTCATCAGCTCCAGGGTGGATCCTCAATATTTGTATTTCTAACAAGCTCCCAGGTGATGCTGATGCTGCCGGCTAGAGGACCACACATTGAGTAGCTCAGGCACAGGGTGTTAGAATGTAGTATATGACTTAAAGAAGAGCAATGACTAAGGGTATTTTAGGAAGGAGATTTGGGAAGGTGTAGGTTGCAACCTTAAATAGTAGATTCAACAATGAAAACCGTAAAATGTTGCCTGAAAGAATTTTTTTAAAGCACCCATGGAAAGACATGCTATGTAAATGACCTGGAAACTTAATATTGTTAAGATGACACTTCTACTCAAAGTGATCTACAAACTCAATGTGATCACTATCAAAATTGCAAGATATTTTATGTAGAAGCAGAAAACCTGTTCTAAACTTTAGATGTAATCTCAAGGTACTCCAAAGACTAAGAAATCTTGAAAAAGAACAATAAACTTGGAGATATCATACTTCCTGATTTAGAACTTAACTATACAATGACAGTAATCAAGAACGCAGTACTGGCAAAATGATACACATATAGAACAATAGAATAGAATGAAATGTCTAGAAATAAGCCATGAAACTGTCAACATCCTAGAAGACATGATAGGAAATATTTCATGACAATGATTTCTTAAATATGACACCAAAACCACAGGGAGAAAAGTAAAAAAAAAAAAAGGCAAAAGGGACTGCACCAAACTAAAAAATATTGTGCACAGCAAAGGAAACAACAAATTGAAAAAGCAGCCAATGGAATGAGAGAATGTTTTTGTAAACTACATGTCATAATGGGTTAATATTCATATAAGGAATTTTTATAACTCAATAATAACAACAACTAAGCTCATTTTAAAAACTAAAATAGAGATTTCTCTGAAGAAGACAGATGGCCAACAGCTACATGAAAAGATGATCAATATCCCTAATCATCAGGGAAATGAAAAATCAAAACCACAATGATATTCTTTGGCAGGGTGGTAATTATCAGAAAATAAATAAATAACAAATATTGTCAAGGAATCCTTGTCTACTATTGGTGGAAATGAAAAGTGATACAGTTGTGAAAGAAAATAGTGTACAATTTCCTCAGAACAAAACACCATAACTACTATATCATCCAGTCATCTCACTTCTGAGTATTTATCCTAAAGAACTGAAATCAGCATCTCAACAGGACAGGTATACTTTCTTATTCATTGCAGCGCTATTTACAACATAAGTTAAAAAAAAACTAAATGTGTATCAAATAAGATGAATATGTCAAGAAAATGTAACATAAAACAATGGACAGAAAAGGCAACCTGTGGATTGGGAGAAAGTATTTTCAAGCCATGTGTACAGTAGAGGCTAATCTTCAAATATATAAGTAACTCATAAGATTCAATAGCAAGAAAACAAAGTACTGAATTAAGAAATGGGCAAGGGACCCAACGGGACGTTTCTCAAAAGAATACATATAATCGAAAAATGTTCAACATTGCTAATTGTCAGGAAAAATGCAAATTAAAACCACAAGAAGGTATAGCTTCATACCTGTTCGAATGGATATTACTAAAAATATTAAATATAAGTGTTGGTGAGTGTATGCAGAAAAAGGAATCCTTGGACCCAATTAATGGGAATGTATCTAAGAATAGCCATTATGGAAAACAGTATGGAGGTTGCTCAGAAATTTAAATTAGAACATAATATGATCAAGAAATTAAACATCTGGGATTATATCCAAAGGAAATGAAATCAATGTGTCAAAGAGATATCTGTCCTTCCATGTTGATTGCTGCATTAATCACAATCACTAAGATAAAAATCAAACTAGGTGTTCATTGATGGATAAACAGATAAAGAAAATGTGATACACACACAGACACACAATGGAATGCTATTTAATAAAGGACATTCAGTCATGTGTTGTAACATCAATGGCTTTGGAGAGTATGAAATAAAATAAGCCAGGCACAGAAAGATAAGTACCACATGTTCTTGCTGATAGGTGGAACCTAAAGCAATCTAACATATAGAATCAGAGAGCAGAACAGTGGTTACAGTGGCTGGTGGTTGGGAGAAAGAGAGTTGAAAGTCAAAGGGTACAAAGTCTCATCAGGAGTAGTGAGATTTATTTTGAGATCTATTTTATAATGTGGTAAATATAGTTAATAATAGTGTATTTTAAGTTTCAAGATTTCTTTCAGTAAGTCTTTTTTAAAAGATTTTATTTATTTATTTGACAGAGTTACAGACAGTAAGAGGGAGAGACAGAGAGAGAGGGGTCTTCCATCCGCTGGTTCACTCCCCAGATGGCTGCAACAGCCAGAGGACTGTCGATCCAAAGCCAGGAGCCAGGAGCTTTCTCCGGTCTCACATACAGGTGCAGGGCCCAAGAACCTGATCCATCTTCTACTGCTTTCCCAGGCCACAGCAGAGAGCTGGAATGGAAGAAGAGCAGCTGGGACTAGAACCGGTGCCCATATGGAATGCTGGCACCACAGGCGGAGAACTAACCTACTGCACCACAGCACCGGCCCCAGCAGTAAGTATTAAACGTTTTAACCACAAAGTAAGTATTTGTGGTGATGGATATATTAGCTTTATTATTCCACAATGGATTAATATACTATCAGTTTTTACCCTATTAATATATACAATTATAATTTGACAATTTACAATAAAATTTTTAGAAGGAAAATGTGAAGTCAGCATTGTGGCACAGTGGATTAAGTCAGCATTCCATATTTGAGTGTCGGTTCACGTCCCTGTTACTGTTTCTGATGCAGCTTCCTGCTAATGCACCTGGGAAGGCAGCAGATGATGGTCCAGGCACTTGGGAGCCTGACACCTATGTGGGAGACCCAGATGGAGGTCCAGGCTTCTGGCTGTTGTGGGCATTTGGAGAGTGAACAAGCAGACAGAAGATTATCTCTGTCACTGTCTCTCTGCCCACCCCCGTGTGTGTGTGTGTGTGTGCGCGCGCGCACTGTTTATCCTGGTAAGGCTCATTGCTTTTGTGTTTAAAGGAGCCTTGCAAGAGTAGGTTCTAGGTGGGGCGATGCCACTGGGCCATAGAAGGAACCTTGAGGAACTCAGGCATCTTGGGAAGTAAAAAGAAAGAGAGATGGATGGGCAGGGATGTGAAAATCCACTGAATCAGACACAGACACATTCCTTCATGGTTTAAAAAAATAAAAGAAACTATGAAAGTACCAAAGACATGACCTTAATTCTCCAAGGAGCACAGTTGTAGAGCTGCTTTGGGTCTCTCCAGTTTCCGTGAGAAAATCCTGGCTGGCAGGGCCCCCTGATGAAAGAGAAATGAGTCTTTGTGTGAGATTTAAAGCATTTCTAATTCAAAAGCAAACCTAATTGCACATACTACACATACACAAACCATGTGGAAATAATAAATGTATTTATGATGGAAATGTTTGCTTCATTTATTATACTAGGAGTTTTTCCAAGAAATGGAAACAATTGTTAGAAGTGACATTAAATATTTAACTTGAGTTTCTTTTTCTTAGTATTTTTTTATTAATATGTATTTTAAATGTTACTACCACCCAATAAGGCATATGGCTCCTGATTTGTAGGAGTATTTCATTAGTTTAAAAGAGAGATCTGTCTCCAAGAGGCACATACAGACTCAGAACATGACACAGGTGGGAGCTGAAACTATGCTCTTCAAGGAATTTGAGCTCAAGGGAAACAGCTTTCAACTGCTGCACCACAAGACATGTTTTTCTAAGATGTGGCTTTGTATAGAGGTTGGTGGCATGGTAACAGTGTCCTAACTAATGGGGTGGTTGTTTTCTGAAGTGGGTGGTCCAATTGCATTATGTTTTGGGGGTGAAATGTATGAAAGTACAGCCTTTGACACATGTACTGTTAGAAGCAAAGCTAAGTGGATTTTCCAGGCACTCACATGATATTATTGAATATGTATCCCTTCATCCTCTCCTCCAACACCCAAATCATACATTGGGACCTTAGTAGCTAATGGAACAGGATTTAGAGATTGGGCTTTCAGGAGGTTATTGGGCCATGAGCATGGTACCCTCATGATGGGATTACTGCTTTTGAAAAAAGAGATGTGAGAGCTCTCTCTCTGTCTCTCTTTCTTCCTCTCTGCCTCCAGGTGAAGATACAAAGAGGGAAGAGCATTTGTGAATGGAAAGGAAGGGCCCTCACCTAGTCTGACAATCTTGGCACCCTTATCTAGGGCTTCCAGCCTCCAGAACAGTGAAAAAACTGTGGCTCTTTTTCAAACCACCCGGTCTATAAAATTATCTAGCCATAGCCCCAACTTATTAAGACACCATTAATCTATGAAATTGATGGATTCCGTCTTAAAATTTCACAAAACCCAACTAGGGTAATAATGTTCTATCAGTTAGCTGATGAAGCATCACAAACCATCCCCCTATTTTGTGGCTAAAAGCAGTAAACAAGTGGTGCCGTGGTAAAGGCAGTGCTTTGGGTACACATAACCCATATTGGAGTAGCTGGTTTAAGTACCAGCTACTTTTTTTCTTATCCAGCTTCCTGCTGATAGACTCCAGGGATGCAGCAGGTGATGATTCAAGTACTTTGTTCCCTGCCACCCAAGTGGGAGACCTGGATATCCATATTGGATATCTATTTTTGGCTATTGTGGGCTTTTGGGGAAACAAAACTGCAGATGGAATAGTTCTATCTGTCTCTCTTTCTCTGCCTTTTAAGGGCAGAAAATGAATAAAATAAATAAATAGCAATACGTATTTATCAATGCTCATGACTTGGTAACTCACCTGGCTTTCTTCAGGGGTGTGCAGTCAGCTGTGGGTTAGGAAGATGATTCTGCTGATATTGGTTGGGCTCTCTTACTGTTTGGTAAGAACAAAGGAGCTGTCTTTTCAATGGAAGCCATTGTATAAGTGAGTATCTACTTGAGAAAAAAAATATTTGGAATCTCTACCTCTTAGAATCCCTAAACATCAATTTAAATTGAAGCATGGTCACAAATACAAGAAACAAATCCATAGAAATTTTAGAAAACTATACAGGAAACTATTTTCCTGATAAAAGATTTTTGTAACAACAGAAAATTTTATAAATTATATCATATTAAAATTAATAATTTTGGTTAATCCAGAGTCACCATTGAAAGCACTGATAGGCAAAGCACAAGCAACTGTTAGAAACTGTTTAAAAACATACTTGCAAAATGCCTTTCACTGAGAGTGTATGAAGAATACCCATGGATTAAAAAAGAAAAGAAAAACAACCAAAACACCAAAAGATTTAAATAGATCTTTAATAACAGCATACAAATTTGACAAGAGATTTGTGCAATAGGAGTTTTAAGACCTTGCTAGGAGAATAAACTGTTGCAATTATTTTGAAAAGTAGATTATCAACATATAGCCCAGTTGAAGATTATAGACTCTATGAACAGGTAATGCCATGACAATGCAGATAGCTATATGTGTACAAAATTGTGTGCTCAAGTACACCAGGACAGAAGTTCATGAATGTTTATAGTAGGATTGTTTTGTTTTTAGTAGCCCAGAACTTGGCAACAATCCAACTTACATCAACAGTGGAATAGATAAATAAACAGTGAGTTAGAAAAGTCAGACATAATAGAATATGTACAGACTGGATTTCATTTAAAGATGACTCAAAAGAAGGAGCAATTAAGTTACCTTGTTTAGGATTGCTTTCATAGTCAGAAAGCAAGAGAGTGATGATAACAAGATCAGAATAAGCAGTAAACAGAAGGTAGTGACTCCAGAAGGGTTGATCCTTTTCTTGATATGCGTAGTGGATGCATAAATCTTGTCTTCACACTACTTCATTAAGTTGTATTTTTCAAGTGTTGTGGATTGTTCTATAAGTATCTAACATATCAAACAAAAGGTTAAAGCTATATTATTTTAAGAAATGCAATGCATTTCAGGATTTAGATTTACTGTATTTTACTTAATGATTTACTGTATCACTAAACATTTACATTGCCTCCTCTTGTTTTTCCTGCTCAAAATAGTGCTTCAGCAGACAAATCTGTGTGTGTGCATGTGTGTGTGTGTATTTAACTGGTTTCTTAGATTAGATTCCTGAAAGAAAAGAGACTGGGCCAAATCATTTGGAGTTTTAAAGTGTTCTTGATATAAAATCAAACTGTATCTCCAAAGTACTATGCCAGTTGCACACCTGCAATGTATGGATTTCTGAATCATTGCACATTCAGCAGCATCAAATGTCAAATACTGCAGATTTTTGAAAAATCTTTGAATATTTAATTGGTGGTTAAGAGGGATAATATATCTTCATTTTAATTTACATTAATTTGATTATACCTAATGAGATAACTAATAGTTTAAGTATAGTACAGTGTTCAGATTTTGAGATCCAAAGTCAAATTGCTTACATTCAAATTCTGGCTGCATCACTTACATATTATATGGCTTTGGGCTTGTTACTTAATCTTTGGGATATTCTCTATACATTAAACAAAGCAAAGGGTTTTGTAATATTTAATAAGCTTACTCATGTAATGAACCTGGTATGCTAACTGGCACATTCTATGTTCCCTGCAAATTATGAGTATTTGGACAGATAGCAGTGGATGGGGCACTGCAGCATGAAATGAGTGGTGGAGGAAGAAGATGAAAGAGATTAGAAAAAAGGGAAAGAGAAAAGAAGGAAGTGATGCAGGGCTGGGGGTTGACAGGGAGGGCAGGGAGTTTTGGTGGGGAGAGGAAGGTTTAGGGGTGGGAATGCAGGAGATGGTGGAGGAAGCCTGGGACAGTGATGGATCAGCTGTGACTAGTATGGCAGAGGTTAGCCAATATCAGAAGTGTCTGGTTCTTTATCCCTCCCGGAACAACTCCTGATCCATCTAAGAGTTTAGTTTTCAAAGTTTAAAAAGCTCTGTAGAGATGGACTATATTATAATCAAGTATAAGTTACAAGGATTTGGAGATAGACTTGCCTGGTTCTATAAGTCTTTACTTATATATTCTGGGCACAAAGTCCCATCTGAACAGCTGTGAAACATGTTTGGTGATGTCCAATACTCGATGCTTGCTTAAGAATTCAATAAGATAGAGGTGAACATTTGGACAGTAGTTAAAACTCCACTTGAGACACCTGTATCTCAGAGTGCTTGGGTTCAAGTTCCAGGTCCACTCCTAATTCCAGTTTCCTGCTAAAGTGTGTACCCTGGGAGGTAGCAGGCGATGGTTCAAGGTCTCTGCCATCTATATTGGAGGTCTGAATTGAATTCTGTGCTCCCAGATTCATGCTGGTGGTCCATCTCTACTTGCTGTGAGCATTTCACTAATGAGCCAATGGATGGGAGATTTATTCTCTTTCTCTCTCTCTCTCTCTCTCTGCCTCTCTGCCTCCCTCCCTCCCTCCCTCTGTCTCCCCTTTTACCTCCCTGCACTTTTGCCTTTCAAAAAAATCTTTAAAAGTAATAAATAAAAAACTCTTCTAAGGTATATTTTGCTATTTTCAGTGATATTCCAAATGTGGTTAAGAATTGCCAACTTGTGCTATGTGTTTCACCTATTTCAACTGTTTCAGAGTTAAGATACCAATTAAGACACCTGCACCCCACATCAGAGTACCGGGGTTCCGTGCTTGGCTCCAGCTTCTTGGTGATGTAGATCCTAGGAAGCAGCAGATGACGGCTCAAGTGATTGGATTACTGCCACAAACATGGGAGATCTGGACTAAGTTCCATCTTCAGCCCTAACCTTAGCAGGGGAGCTTTGCTGGCATTTGGAGCGTGAGCCAGCAGATGGCAGCTCTTTCTGTCTGAATCTCTCTATCCTGACTCTCATTCTCTTTGTTTCTCAAATAAATATTTTAAATTAAAATAATAAAAGGCTAGTCAAATTTCAAAAAAAAAATGGAAAACCAAAATGACAAAGGCAAAGGTCAGTGCATAAGTAGAAATGGAGACTTTACTTCCCAGTGTCCATCGTACAAGAAGAGGTGCAGAGTGACTTAGCCAAGTTTCCTGTCCAACTTCCATTACCACCAGTTCTCATTATGTCTTCTAAAATTCCACCAAGCCTAATAGAAAAGGGTCTAGGATTCAGATTATGTGTATATATCTATATATCCATATTCATATATATCTATATACACACATGCATACATACAGTCTGTGTGCTCTCAGGTACATGTAACATAGTTAACTTTATTATTATTATTTTCAAAGACTTATTTATTTATTTAAAAGGCAGAGTTACACAGAGAGAGAAGGAGAGGCAGAGAGAGAGAGAGAGAGAATCTTCCATCCGCTGGTTCACTCCCCATTTGGCTCCAACAGCCGGAGCCACGTGGATCCGAAGCCAGGAGCCAGGAGCTCCTTCCAGGTCTCCCACGCAGGTGCAGGGGCCCAAGTCCTTGGGCCGTGTTCTATTGCTTTCCCACGCCATAGCAGAAAGCTGGATTGGAATTGGAGCAGCCCAGTCTCTAACCGGCACCCATATGGAATGCCAGCACTGCAGGAGGTGGTTTAACCTGCTACGCCACAGCGTTGGCCTCCATAGTTAACTTTAAATAATGGATAAAATATTAGTGATTTTATGAATATTTTAAAATTTATTTTATATGCGTGAAGTTGAGCATCTTTTCACTTCATTACTGTTTATAGCCCTTGCCTATTTTCCTGCTGGCCTATGGTCTTCTACTTTTTATTTGTTGAACTCTTTATTTAGTGAAATCACTAAACCTTTCACCATAATGCAAATTAAAATATGTATCTCAAAAATAAATTTAAAATGGAAATTTATGTCACATAAGTCTGTCTTCTCATATAACAGAAGGTTATCAAATAGAACTGATGCCTTGATAAAAGAACTTCTTTTTCAGTCACAAAATTATTCAAAGTAATTAATGAATTCGGGAACTGTTGAAATTTTTTCCATGTCTTGGACTAAGAGAATATCAGGTTCAAACACTCAAATACCTTCCCTGTTGACTGAAATACTACTCTCAATGGTAGTAGTCATTTGCTGCCTCTCCACCAGGAAAGCTGTTTACTGAGTTATCATCAGTTGAACAGTTTTGTCTGCAGTGAATAGGATGCCATTAGGTCCTAGCTTCTAAAAATGATGTTTCCTTGAGGCTTTGGGAGCATGTATCTGGAAATCTCCAGTTGCTTTGCAAATTCTTACTTCTTTGGAACAGATAGTAAAAGGGCTTGAAGGAATGTGTAGCAAAAGGAGCCCACCCTCATTCTGTATAAATCCTCTGGCATACATCCCAGTAGAAGGAGCTCTTTAAGCATCTCTGACAATATTTATCGACACATTTTATAGACCTCAAGTTCTAACTTAAATAAAAATCAAAGCATAAAATAGCATTTGGCTCATAAGTAAAATGTATGAGCACTGTGTACACTGATTTATTTTGGAAAGCAGAGTAGGCCAAGTCAATTTTAAGGGGTGAGGACATATTTAATGACAACAAATGACAGGAGATGCTTTCTTTGTTCTGTGACCAAAGACAGAACAAGTTCACACACACACACACACACACACACACACACACAATGGACATTTCAGTCTAGAACATGTAATTATCTGTATGGAGATCCTAAAGGATGGGCTATGTTCTCTGAATTTTATCTATATTCTTCTGAATTTTATCTTAAGTGTCCTTTATCAAACACTGAGATCATTTGAGCTTTTTTTTTAATATTTATTTATTTATTTGAAAGTCAGAGTTACACAGAGAGAGGAGAAGCAGAGAGAGAGAGAGAGAGAGAGAAAGAAAGAGATCTTTCATCTGCTGGTTCACTCCCCAACTTGCCATAATGGCCGGAGCTGCACCAATCTGAAGCCAGGAGCCAGGAGCTTCTTCTGGGTTTCCCATGCGGGTGCAGGGGCCCAAGGACTTGGGCCATCTTATGTTGCTTTCCCATGCCATAGCAGAGAGCTGGATCAGAAGAGGAGCAGATGGGTCTCGAACCGACACCTATATGGGATGCCGGCTCTTCAGGCCAGGGTATTAACCTGCTGTGCCACAGCAGGTTGATCTTCCTACAGAAAGAATTGTATTTTAAGTTTTATTGGTGTTTTTCATAAAGAGAAGAAAAAACTGAATGGCTAATTGAATGGTTCCATCTCATCTGAGAATGAATAGTATCTGAAGTGAAACAAAATGCAATTTTTCCCCTCAGTCTTCATGTTCACTGATACTTCTGCAACGTTTAGGGCACTTGGCCAATACTTACTTCTCTTTTGAGTTGAAAATAGCTTTAATGCTTGCTTATTTTATGACTAACCTAATTTGTACCAATTTTAGAAAATTCACACAATACAGGAAAAAACAAGAGGAAAGTACAGACCATCCAAATTCTTTATCACCCCTAATAACTAATTAAATACTTTCAACAATTTGAAGATCACCTTCCCAGATTCTTCTATCGCTTGAACAAAAGACATTTATATAATTTGTGCAAACGGTACTACAAAAACTGAAATGATTTGGCACTTGTTCTTTTACTCATCAGCATGTCAAGTGAATCTCTCTGGCTCAATAATACAGATGTGTCTCACCAATTGAAAAGTTTCAGCTGCATATTCCTCTATTGAATATATGAATCATATTTTATTTTGTCAAGCTTCTAATTGGCATATTGTGTTCGATTTCTTACAATAATGAGCAATGCTGCCATGAAAACCTACTCTGTACCAAATGGCCTGATTGACTTCTACTTTACAAGTACTGAGCAGCTTCTTGGTCTTCCGGGGTCACTTTATCCTGTACCATTTTAGAATCATCTCTGCACCTACCATCTGAGAAAAGATAAATTCTGGAGCCAGACTTCCAAAGTTAATATCTTACAGTTATGACTGTAATGTGACTTTGGACATTATTATTAATTTAAAATGTCTATTTATGTTTTTAATTTATTTGAAAGGCAGGGGGAGGGAGGGAGAGAGAGAGAGAGAGAGAGAGAGAGAGAGAGAGAGAAATATTATCCACTGGTTCACTCCCAAATGTCCAAATGCCCACAATGGCTAGGACTGGGTTAAGCTGAAGCCATGGTCTGTGAGCTGAATTTCTTTGTCCCACATGAGAATAAGAGAACTGACTACACGAACCACACCCTGCTACTATCCAGGGTTCATTTTAACAAGATGCTGGAATCTGGAGTGAAGTTGGAACTCAAACCCAGGCACTCCGACATGGGTAGCACCATTCCCATGGGGTAAATTAACCAAGCTCCAGCCTCTGAACATTATTATTTTTCTAATCCCTGTGCCACAATCTCTCAGCTAGAAAATGAACATAGAAGCTTGAGTGTTCCAAAGTCTCTGTTGAACAAATGGAATCACCTATGTAGTTTTTGACATACATGTGTTCAGTGCATTGCCACTATCATCATTATTATCTTCTCATTTACTTATCTGAAAAATCACATGTGAAAACCATCTGCCATGTATTCCTGTTTTTCCCTGTTGAAGGTTTCCAAACTAATCTCTGGTCCACATGCTTCTCCAGGTTTCACTTCACGTCCCCAAATTCCTGAAAGGCATTTATGGATTATGTTCTAACATCACATGGATTCTCAACATATATAAAACAGCTAACAAATGACCATAATACAAATCCTGGGTCTCATATTTTGAAGTTCCTTCTCTGCTATATATCTCGTCACTCACAAGTTCCTGTCAAATCTTTATGTTTTCTCATTAGGTCCTAGACCCACTTCTCTGTCCATTATTCTATTTCCAGCACAGGTTAGATCCTGCTGGACTCATGCTTAATTAATTTAGTATCTTTAAGGACACAACACTTTCCTCAAATAACATGCCAAGTGACCTGACAAGTCAACAATTGTTGCTGTTACTGAGTCAGGATAGGAGCCAGGGACCTCACCTCTTCCCCTCATCTTCCTCAAATATCTTTTTTAAAAGATATATTTATTTATTTGAGATACAGAGTTACAGACAGAGAGAGGTAGAGACACAGAGAGAGATCTTCCATCTGCTGGTTCACTCTCCATATGGCTGCAATGGCCTGAGCTGAGCCAATCCGAAGCCAGGAACCAGGAGCTCATACTCATATGAAAAGCTTGCATCACAGGTGATGGCTTATCCTGCTGTACCACTGACACCAACTCCTAAAAATTTCTTAGCGATTGTTGTTGTAATTTGACCTGAGTATAAATACCATTTTCTCATAGCATTATATTTGATTTTTCTATTTTTCCAAACCACCCAGGCAAACATTACAATTTCCCTCCCATGCTGAAGGATTGCTGACCTCCAAGAAAGTCTCCCAAGGCCCACCCACCTATATTCCCTCCTAAGCATCCCGCCTCCCAGTTGTAGACATTTGATAATGAGGACTGTTAATCTTTTAATTAGACTCTATCCCCTTCTACTCCTGGTTTGATAATTCATATCAGCCTCATTTAGCATTCACACCCTAAAGTTCTGTAAAAGAACTATCAGCACTAGAGTATTAACATAGAACTTGAGCAATTGACAAGGGGGAATCCTATTAATAAGACTCATCTATGAGAAAAGTTACATATATTAGATGTAGAAACAAGTAAATATAAATAATTTAATTTTGTCCTGCTTAGATTTGATTTAGAAGGTACAGGTGATAGAAAATGCAGAGAAACTAGGAACCAGTGAAAAATTAAGTCTAGGGTAGGATTACTCTAAGCAAACAGTGAAGGGAAATTCTGACTGAGTCAGGATCCCTGGACTAGGTTCAGGAAAAACACAATAAAACTCCCTATAGCTTGTATGGGTGCACATACCTCTTCCCACACATACCTACCAGAGAGATTCCATGGACAATTTCTGAAAAAACTAACATCCCAGGCCTCCTGTGTTCTCTGTTTTCTGTATGAATGAAAAGATTGGATTAATAAACATCTATTTGCCAAGGTTACTAGGAGGTGGGCTTTAATTATCAACTGGGCCAAATTATTCTTCTCTGGTTTTGCAAAAGTTCAGTTTGCCAGAAATGACTGAATGACTTGAACAGCATCAGCTGTGTTCCAGAGAACTTTATTGAACCAGAAAATTTATTTCTCCCGTAAATTGGAACAAGTCATGAATTGCTCTTTTGTAGCACAAAGAGATTGAGTTAGACAATCTCTGAAGTCCCTTGAAGTTCTAATGCATGGTTATGAACATTACACAAAGTGACTGGACTATGTGCAAATCCCTTAATGGCTGTTCACTCTACTGAGTCTTTAATCAAATATAACTCAAGTTACAGAAGTTTAGGATTTGTGGGGAGCAAACCGGACTAGACTGAGTTACTGGAATTAAGACTTATTCTATGCATCTGCTCTCCCACAATATGGCGCTGGGAGAGGAGGAAACAGCTTCTAGGCAGCTGCCTCTTGCCAACTTGAGTGATGACCTCCAGGAGCTGATCCTGCTCCTGATTGGAGGAGAGCGGCGCGCTCGGCGTGTGGGCAGCCGAGTTGGGATTGGCAGAAGAGGACTATAAAGGAGGAGAGGGACAACATGCACCAGGAACATCTAGGGGGAACATCTATCTGAAGGAACACCTGTGCAGCCCCCGAGAGAGCCGGCCGGCGGTGTGCCGCTCCCCCGCGGAAGTGGGGAAAGTGGCCAGGGGGAACCGCCCTTCCACGGAGGTGGAAGGGACAGTAGCCAACCCGGGAAGAACCAGCAGCAAACCCGGGGAGGGCCGAGCAGACAAAAGAACAGCGCAGGGTCCTGTGTCGTTCCTCCATGAAGAGGGGGAGCGACAAGGATTCATTTCTGAAATTAGGTGGCCAGATAGAAGATTTTTAAAATTAAAAGTGTATTTGCTAGGTATTTGGCCTGATATTTAAGATGTCATTTGGAACAAATGCATTCCATGTTGGACTGTTTGGGTTCAAGTCCTGGCTTCACTACTCACTCTAACTTTCTGTGAATGCACACGCTGGGCAGCAGCAAGTGCTAACTGGTGTAGTTTGGTCCCTGCCACCCACATAGGAGACCTGGATTGAGTTCCCAGCTCCCAGTCTCTGGCTTTGGCTCAGTAGCAGCTGTTATGGACATTTGATGATTAAGTCAGCAGTTGGGAGTGCTCTCTCTCTCTCTCTCTCTCTCTCTCTCTCGTGTGTGTGTGTGTGTATGTCTATCTATTTGTCTCTCTCTCCCAAATAAATAAGATGAAAGAAAGGAAGGAAGGAAGGAAGGAAGGAAGGAAGGAAGGAAGGAAGGAAGAAGGAAGGGAGGGAGGGAGGGGGAGGGGGAGGGGGAGGGGAGGGGAGGGGAGGGGAAAAGAGGGGAAGGGAGGGGAAGGAAAGAAGAAATGAAGAAATAGGAAAGATGGAAAGGAAAAAAAATAAAGAAAGAAAAAAATGAAGAAAGAATTGTCTAAAGCAAGTGGTTTGATTCAGTGCTTCTCACAGTATTAGTTGCAAATCATCAGCATCGACATACTGGAATAAAAATATTCAGGGTTCACTCTATACTTAAATCAGAAACTCTAGGGATAGGACCCATTAATATGTGCTCTAACAATTTCTTCAGGTGTTTTCACTAAAATATGTAGAGAAATGTCTTAAAAAGCAGTAAAACATATAGTTTGGTTTCTGCTGTAGATTTGAACACGAGCTGTGCCTCCTACTATCCAGGATCCAACAAGAACCAGACAGGAACCAGGAGAAGTTCCTTAAATTCAGTTTCTGTTTCACTGCCTATAATGGGAGATAATAATAAAATAACTTACCTTACAGAGTTGTATGGAGATAATACATATTAAACAACTAGCAGGTAATCAGGAAAATCCACTCTCATTGGGAAATAATTCCAAGAAGGAATGCATGGAATGGTCTCTTCAACAAATAGTGTGGGGTAAATTGGATTTCCACAAGCAGAACTTTGAAGTAAGTCCCTTATCTTACATGGTTATATAAAGATCAACTCAAAATTGACAAAGGAACCAAACTCAAGATCTGAAACTATAAAAATACTAGAAGAAAACAGAAGAGAAATGCTACAAGATATTGGCCTAGGCAAATACTTTTTGGGTAAGACTCCAACATCACAAGAAATAAAAGCAAAAATAGATAAATGGGATTATATAAAGCTAAGAAACTTCTGCACAGCAAAGGAAAGAATTTACAAAGTGAAGAGACAGCTGACAGAAGTGGACAAAGTATTTGCAAAATATTCATCTTACAAAGGATTAATATCCAGCATATATCAGGAGCTCAAGAAACTCAGCAATAACAAAATAAACAATCCAGTTAATAATTGGGCAAAAAATATGAAGTTTTTTTTTTCAAAGAAATAAATACAAATGCCGAAGAGACACCTGAAAAAATCACTCAGGATCACTAACCACTAGTGAAATGCAAATAAAAACCACATACCCTAGTTAAAATGGCTAATATCCCAAAATCAAGGAATAACAAATGATGGTGAAGTTGTATAGAATAGAGTACCCTAATACACCACTGAGGGAATACTCAATCATTGTGGAAAACAGTATGGAAATTCTTCAGAAAACTTAAAATGTTATCTACAATATGATCCAGCTATCCGACTTTTGGAAGTGTATACAAAGGAGGTGAAATCAGTCATGTTTATATCAGGGCAATTTACAATAGCAAAAAGATGAAATCAACCTAGATATCGTCAACTGATGATCGGATAAAGAAAATGTGGTTTATATACATGATGAAATATTATTAACACATAAAAAAGATTAAAATGTGTATATTTTCAACAAAATGGGTAGGACTATAGACCGTTGTGAAAAATGAGGCTGGCACTGTGGCGTAGTAGGTTAAGTCTCCACCTCTGTTGTCAGTATCCTTTGTTGGTACCGGTTTGAGCCCTGGTTGCTCTACTTCTGACCCAGCTCCCTGCTAATGGCCTGGGAAAGCAGTGGAGGATGGTCAAGTGCTCGGGTCCCTGTACCCACTTGGGAGACCTAAAGGAAGCTACTGGCTCCTGGCTTTGGATCAGCAGCTCTGGCCATTGTGGCCATTTGCAGAGTGACCCAGCAGGTGAAAAACTTCTCTCTCCCTCTCTGTCTGTAACTCTGCTTCTCAAATAAATAAATTAATCTTTAAAACAAAGAAAAATGAAATAAATTTGACCCAAAAGGACAAATATACATTTTCTCTTATAGGTGGAAGTTAATATATACAGAGTAGAAAAATTTAAAAAAAATGCTGATTCTATGAGTTTTGGGTATATAAAATTTGCTATGTATATGTTAACATATCTGAAAAATATGAGTGCTTCTACACAGAATTTGAAGTATTTAAAATCTAGAGTTGAAGTTTGTAAGAAGTTTTAATTCTCTGGAATTAAATTCTTAGGATTTTAATGTTTTTTTTTAAACTTGTCTCTGTGTTATATTATTTGCTCATGTATTTCATTTCTTTTTAAAAGGTATGAACAAACCCAAAAGAAGAAGAAGAAGGGACTCATAAGCATTCTTCCTGGGATGGGGATTTTATTAGCCTTAGGGATGGAAATGCAGTCAAGAGCCACAGGCAGTGAGGGTGGTGGTAGTTAAAAACCATCCTCTCAGTGAGAATAGGTGTTCTAGACATTCTGTGCAGCAACATTTCTCTAGGGTATGGCCTAGGAGGATTAGCTGAGGCTGTTCGTCTCCTGCTGTAGAATGCAGAGATCTTGTTCTAGAGTTGGTTATAGACTTAGCACAGTGCAAATAAAAGCAAAACTGGGACTGTATGACAGGAGGCACATTTAAATACTTGCCTCTTATGCTGGTTGCCAGATTCCTCTGCAGCAGCAAGTAGTAATAAAAATGTTCTTTTACCAGTTGAAGAGTCAACCGCGTATGTAGGAAAATTGTCCTGGAAAAAAAGAAGAGGTTTTGCAAACTGTTTTTCATCTCAGTAAAACACAATTGAGCATTTCCCGAGTTTGTGTTTGGTTCTTTTGTTCTGTGGGTAACTTGAGAATGACAAATCTGATAGGTTTATGCCTTCTAACCATGAACCTAAACATTAAGTTCATGAATGAAAGGGAAAAATGGGAACATTTCCATAATTCATCTTCAGTCTTCAATCTACCAGAAATCCAAGTATATAAATATAAAGGGCACTTTAAAAAGTTTATGGAAAAATGAAATTCAAAGATAAGATTAATCTGATGCAAATTTTTAAAATGTATGCATAACATAGTATGTTTCTTTAGTGAGCAATATTAATTATTCTATATGAGTATTTGAAGTTTACACAGCTTACATCATCATTTTTATTCCACTTTTAACATGTAAATTGTCTTAATGGTTAAAGTATGAGTATTTCTATGTGTAAAATTTCTTTGCCTACTTTGGGAAAATACAAATACGCATGGCTTTCAAAATTTGTAGCAAAATAAACGTATCTTTTAATTCTCTTATCCATGGATGCTTTGAAGTTTCCTCTTAAGTGTTTGTCATGAATTTATCCTTTACTAAATTTGGTCACAGGTGATCCAGGAATCCAATTGGATTATCTGAAATTTTTAGGTAAAACAAAGGATATTAATCTATGGTAATAAACATCAAGAAGTGGTTGGCTATCCACCACCAGACATCATTTTTAAGATTGCCAGTAATGTTAAGAAATAAAAATCTTGTAATTTTTCCATAGCATTCATTTTATATGAGCTGTTTGAAGAATCTCTATTAGATATCAATATGCTGTCATAAATACTGTCTTGGGATTAATCAAACAATAATACAGCCTAAGAGATTTTTTTTATTTGAAAAAGACAGTTACAGAGAGAGGTAGAGCCAAAGAGAGAGAGCTCTTCCATCTGCTGGTTCACTCCCCAAATGACTGCAAGGGCCAGAGCTGAGCTGATCCAAAGCCAAGAGCCAGAGGTTTTTTCTGGGTCTCCCACAGGGGTGCAGGGGCCCAAGGACTTCTACTGCTTTCCCAGGCCATAGCAGAGAGCTGGATCAGAAGTGGAGCAGCCAGGACTCGAACTGATGTCCATATGGGATGCCGGCACCATATGCCAGGCCTTCAACCCCCTGCGCTATTTCTTTAATTAGGAGCCCAAGTCCTCTGATAAAGTATATATATATATATATATATATATATATATATATTATTTGACAGGTAGAGATATACATAGTGAGAGAGACAGAGAGAAAGGTCTTCCTTCCATTGGTTCACCCCCCAAATGGTTGCTATGGCCAGCGCTGCGCTGATCTGGAGCCTCTTCCTGGTCTCCTATGCAGGTGCAGGGCCCAAGCACCTGAGCCATCCTCCTCTGCTCTCCCGGGCCACAGTAGAGAGCTGGACTGGAAGAGGAGCAACAAGGATTAGAACCCGGTGCCCATATGGGATGCCGGCGCCTCAGGCGGAGGATTAACCAAGTGAGCCACAGCGCTGGCCCCGATAAAGCATATTGCAGACTTCCTACTAAATCTACATCTGCTCCCCTGCTCTGGTGGAACCTACCATGGTGGTACATGTATAGCAGATGGGACTCAGTTCAACAGAACAGAGGAATATGCAGTATTTATATTTATTGAACATCTCCTAAATGCAAGTAATTTAAATATGTTGCTTCAATTTCTCACAAGACTGTGATTATAATACTGATTTTACGGAAGAGGACAATTATTTTTCATTTGATTCCAGCCAAAGGTAAAATAGAGAATAGCCTTGTCTATAAAAACAATCATATAATCTGCTGTTTCCCCAGCTCCTGATGTCATTTTATGGCAAGTAGCTTGCACAAAGGTCACCTTCAGGCAAAGAGCTTTTTTTCAAAAGGCACTTTTTCCTCATCCAGGTAAACCTTGGAGACTAGAAGAAATCTAGATTCTGCTAATCTTCTGAGTGTGGAAAATAAAGCAACAACCCAAAGAACTGAGCCATTCAATTTGTCTTCCAAATCAACTTCTGCTTGCTGAGGCTTGAAAGGAACTTTGCTTATTTTTTCACATCATTGAATGAAGCTGTTTGGTAAGATGTGTTTATTAGACTTACATAAGAGCTCCTGCCCAAGGAATTCAAACCCCAGTGCCGGGGAACAATCTTTACGATCTCTGGCTCTACCATTTTAACAGCATAGCGAAAGGGCTTATCAACATGTCTAATTTTTAATTCTACAGAGAAGGCAGCAGAATGAAAACAGGATTTTCAAATCAGGTAGCCATTTCTTTTTTCAAATCACCGTTCTGTCTATGTCAAAGTTGATTTTCAGAAAGACCCCTATTCTGATACAAATAAGTAGTGAGCATGAATCAAATATGCATTAACTCATTAATGAGGGAACTAGCAAGGTGGTAAAGCTGAATCAAAGACAATTTGAAAGTTAGTGCATATAGGCGCTGGAAGAACACTGCAAAAAAATTACAAATTAGATGCAATACTGGCTAATGCATTACAAGTTAGAATATGGAAACCTTTGTTGGACGTCATTTTTTTTTTTCTGCCCAAATTATTTACATCCTTGTCAGACAAAAATGCTATGGGTTAATATAAGCAACTTGAAGATTGGACCCGAGTGGGCATTTGGCCTCGTGATTAAGAATGCTGGTGAAGATCTCCATGTCCCAGATCGGAGTGTCTGGATTTGATACCAGACTCTGGTTTTTGATTTCAGCTTCCTGCTATTGTAGACCCTGGGAGGCAGGTGCTGATGGCTCTACCCACATGGGAGACATGGCTTGTATTCCCCATTCCATTCATTAGTACTGGCCTGCCCCAAGAACCTTGCAGGCATCTGGGAGAATGAACTAGTAAATGGGAGCTCTCTCTCTCTCTTTTTCTTTAAAAAAAAAAAAGATTCTGCCCCTATCAGTAGAAAATAGCAATTCAAAAATAGGAGGACAAACCTTTTCTGTAAAGAGCTAGATAGTAGAGATCTAAGGCTTTGTCAGTCATATGGTTTCTGTGGCAACCACTCAACTCTCCCCTTGTAGCACAAAGCAACCATATATAATACAGCCAAGAATGACTACAAGTGTGTTCCAATAAAGTTTTATTTACAAAACATGCTGGGACCAGCTTTGGTTGATGTTCTATAGCTTGCCAATCCCTGCCTTAGATAATTAAATAATCCTGGGTGGGCCTGTTAGATCATTGGGTCTTCTAAAGGACACAATAGCTGTTTTCAATATCCTCCTTTGGAATATTTTTTTCTTAGACCATGTATAGTCCATAAGACATTATCCAAGATACTCATATCTCCTCACTTTTTATTTCCTCAATTGCTGAATTGGAAGAGTTTTTGAAATTCTTAAGTTATTATATGCATACCATGGCTTAGTACTCAAAATATATTTATTCCTTACATCTTAATTTCATTCTTATTCTCAGTCAAAAATGTAGAAGATGATCTCACACTATCTCACAAAATCTGTTCATGAAAATAAGGGTCCCTACTTAAGCTGGAAGAAGAGACCAGCTGGTTTAACAGGAGGCTCAGGGAATAAAGAGCAACTGACTCACTTTTTTTTCTCTTAACCTCACACAAATCCTGCCTGTGATGTTCAATTTGGTGTGTGTGGGGGGGGGGGGGCTTTTTTGGTGCAGACAAGACAAACATGCAGTCAGCAATGGCTTTGTCTTATCTTCCAAATATGACTAAATGTATAAGTACAGCTTTGAACACTGAAGAAGCTCAGTGATTCCAACAGGTCACCAAGTCCACCAGTCCTCTTTATTTCCACAACTCTTTGTGCAGGACAATAGTTCCACCAGAAAAGCAATGCCCTACATGGAGTTCTTTGGAATCAGACTGAAACCTGGAAAACCGTGCATAGAAGGATTAGTACAAGGTGCTGTTGGGAGATACACCTGGAGGGAAGGAAGGAAGGAGCACTGGGCAGAGGGAAGCTGACTCTCCAGCCATTACAAGAGAGGGCTCAGCTGACTCCGTCGGGGCAGTCTGGGGCTAGAACGGCCTTCTGACTCATCCCATTTGCGACAACAGGGCCAGGCCCCTGTGCCCCTGCGTTAGTCATTCGTGGTCGTGAACACCCCTAAGAGAGGATGTAATCTTGGGAGAGGCAGTTCCTATCTGCTAAGGGAAATTCCAGTGAGGAAGGAAGCTGTGAGCCATCCGTCTCCATTGTTCCCAGCACCTGGGGAATGGGTGCTTTTCGTTTCTGAGGAGGATCCAATCTATCTGGTCAGTGTGAACAGGGTTTCACATTTGCTGTACTGTGATTCAACCAGGAAGCTAAAAAGAGAATACACTTATCTTCAACAATTACTGATGTTGATTACTGCTTTATCTGATCATGCTCATGCCAGGGTCTATTATCTGAGTCTTAGTGGCATAAAACAATAAATAGTTATTATCGCACAGCTTCCATTAGTCAGCAATCCAGACACAGCTTAATCTGAGTGCTTGTGATTCAGGATCTTCCGTGATACTTCAGTCAATGTTTTGACCAGGGCTGTTGCAGAATCCACTGGAGGATTATCTACTTATAGGCACTTACATGAATACTGGGAAGAGGCCTCAGTGCCTCATTGGCTACTGTTGGTGGAAGCAGTTGCTTGCTACATGAATCTATCCATTGCTATGTGGATATATCCACTTTGCTATCCCCAGAGCTTGGATCTGAGGGGCAGAAGAAGGGAGAATGGGGAAGAGAGGGAGAAATCAAAACAGAAGCCAGAGAATTTTTATAGCCTAAACACATGAGTGATATCTTATTACTTCTGCTGTATTCTACACATCTGAACTGAGCTAATAAGTCTAGCTCATACTCTACGTGACAAAGATTTGATGCCAGTAGTTGAGGATCTCACATGCTGCCCTCTTCATAGGGAATTAAAAATATTTTAAAGGGACTTTTGACTATCTCAAAACACAATTACTCAAATATACCTATAGGAATTTAATGAAAACCCCTGTCAAACATACTGGACTAATATTAGAATTATATCCAACTTGTAGGCATTCACTGACTTAAAAACAGATGGTCACTCATCTGAGATTAGCACAGGAACTGAAATCAAGTGTTGAGAAATTTGACATTGCTTGACATGTGTGGGGAGCAACCGAGACTAGGCTAAATTACTGGAACTGCTAAGACTAATTCTATGCATCTGATCTCCCACCATATGGCGCTGAGAGGGAATAAACCACTTCCACACGGTTGCCTCACCAATTCGACTAACAAGCTGCAGGAGCTGATCCTGCCCCTGATTGGAGGAGAGCAGCGTGCTCAGCCTGTGGGGAGAGAACACCAGCAGAGTTGGGATTGGTGGAAGAGGACTATAAAGGAGGAGAGAGACAACATGCAAGAGGAACATCTGAGCAACCCCTGAGAAACCCCTGAGAGAGCCGGCTGGCGGTGTGCTGCCCCTCCACGGAGGCGGGGGGCGGGGGCAGCGAACCCGGGAAGGGCCGGGGAAAGAGAACAGCCCAGGGCCCGGTGTTGTTCCTCTGCGAGTGGGGGAGCGACAGACATGTAAGTGTTTGATCAATGGATTTATATAGGCATAGAACACAAATATTGATCCATAAGGGATTTAGGAGGAAAATTTCCCTTTACCACAGAATCTGAGAAGCTCTGTTAGGATGATTTAACCCTCTTGCCAGATATGTCACTCCTGATCAGAGAAGTAGGCTTAGAATATCAAAGAGAACTAGACTTCTGTCTGATATTTCCTAACAAGATTTGGAAGTCATCTAACTCACTTGGATTTGATTCTCAGTCTGCAAGGTAGTACATGAGTTAGAAGGTTCAATTGCAGCTGGCATTTAGCCAAGCAGTTGAGACACTAGTTAAGCTGTCCACATCCCACCTGGGTCTTATATCTGACTCCAGCTCCTGAATACAGCTTCCTATTATTGCTGACCCTGGAGTGAAGGTCTCCTACACTGAACATCTGGACTAGGTTCTCTGCTCTAGGCTTCAGCCTGATCCAGTCACAGCTGTTGTAGGCATCTGAGGAATGAACCAGCAGATGGGAGCATTTCTCTTTCTCTCTATCTGCCTCTCCTCTCTCTCTCTCTCTCTCTCTCTCTCTCTCTCTCTGTAACTCTGACTTTCAAATAAAAATAAATAAATCTTTTAAAAAAAGAATCTCATTCTATTATTAAATAGCCTAACGTATTGGTAAATTTTTTTCCTTTTATTTCTGCCCCTAGAGTCCATGCGAGTTCATATACTTCTATGAAGTCTCTCTCCCTTGTCTCAGCCCCTTAAATGGCTCTGGAAACAATTCAGTAGAGTCTATACTGAACAACAGAGCCGATAGAATCAGTGATCTTTACAACAATAACATTAATAGCTCTTTTCTTTTCTCTCAGAAACAGTTTTAAGGAAAGGACTATATCCTTTAAAATACTTCATTTAAAAATATTTCTACATTTTGTAATGCTTCATAAATTTTTAAATTAGCTGTCTTAGGAAACTTCAGAATTGATTAAATTATATTTGGTGGTGGTACAAGGGCTCGTTTTTCATTTTGCTCCTATCCTTCCCTCTCACAGGAAATGAAGATTCCTCTGGGAAGTACAATGAACTAATCTGGTACTGTACGCTGTAGGTTTCATATAAAATACTGTCATTTGCATTTGATCCAAGTAAGTTTGCAGAATTCCCTATTGTTTCTGTGCTATTGACTTTATAGTATATAAAATATAGTACATTTCCTAAACATGTCCTAGCAAAGATTCCCAAATAGTTGATACAAATAATATGCTCTGGTTCAGTGTACTTAGATGTACACTTTTAAGCTTAGCACAGATTCGTTCATAGTAAGTACCAGTAGCATAATCTTGGGAAGTTTTAAAGTAATAATTATAACAATTGCTTTGACCATCCATTGATAACTTAGTAGATACCTAGTTCCGGCCAGGAACTTCCTGTCTATGATTTAATCCTGAAAAATAAATTAATATCTCTGAAGTGGGTACTGATATCCTCATTTTGCAGAGAAGGGACTTGAGGCTTTAAAAGATAAATTAATTTGGCCAAGATGAGGTAATTAACTAATTGCTGGAGATAATATTTTAATCCCATCATGGCTGACTCTAGGAAGGAGTCCTATTTTGAGCTTTAGCTATGCCCACCCTGGAGTTCAGGCCTGCTGGTCAAGTCTGCAGGAGCATCCAGAGACGACCCAAGAAGTTTGGTGCAAGAACAGGAGGCCGGTGTCAGGTGTCAGGATTTTAGACAACTACCTGTCAAAACATGAACTCTCATCCATTCTCTTAAAACCTGTGTAACAATATTATGCAAAAGTTATCATTTGCCCAAGGCATTGAGAACATGCAGGAGTCTGTGCAACAAACTAGTAGAGTACTTTCTCTATGTGAGATACAATTAAAGCATTAAAGCATGCCACTGATTTAACTTTGAGATGAGCTCAGGGAGAACAGCATGTGGGGAAGAGAAGGAATCAGAGAAACTTCAGCACATCAGCATGCTGGCCTTGATGGGCTGTGAGCTGGAATCTCAAGGAAACAGGGAGCAATAATGCAGATTATTATGCAGCAGCAGAAAATATTAGCCTCTACTCGCTGCTGTCAATGTTTGTGAAATTCCTTCTGAAGACCCCCAGAAATATTTGTGTGGAACTTGGAGAAGTTGGTAAAAGTTAAATAAGTGTACATTTTGTTAATATCTAGAATCTTACTCATAGAATAATGGATTCCATGTATATTAATGCCTTCTGAGTTTGTATTAGATTTTATTTTTATAAACTATATTTTGGTTCTCATTGAATAACATTGGCTGCATTAGTCATGCAAGACTTTACTTGTATGATTAGACATGAAGTTGGTTATGGCTGTTTCAACTTAATAGAAATGATTACCTGACCTCTGAGGTAGACATTTACATTGGCATCTCTTAAATAAACGCAGTTGATTTTAGTCAGTTGTTCCAGTTTGTGAAGGGCGTTTTGACTCATTAGTCTATCAGAAAATATCTCAGCTTTCTTTCTTGGCTTTTCTAATTTACAAATATGATGGATACACTCATTAAACTTTATATTCTTTATTGATATAAAGAATAAAGCCTCAGCTTGAAGCCAAATCTAGTCAAGCCCAGACAACATCAGCTAAACTCCAACCACCCATAGATTAGTGAGCAAGAAAAATAAATATTTTTCTCACACATAGACAAATTTCAATAGCAAAGATCAATGTCAGAGACCTGTCACAGCCTTAGGAAGTTTCACTCTGTTGTCCTTGAGTCGCTTACCAGTAAACTGTGATTGTTCAACCCATAGTTCGTGTAACTGTAGTATCACCTGACTCAGATTTCGCTAAATCTCTCATAAGTATATTGTGCATAGCTTTTTCAAATGCTTTGCAGAAACTGAGGTGCATTGTCTTTAGACAGAGAGGTATTTTCTCTAATAACTTCATTTTCATTTGTTTGAAATGACTCATTTTTCAGCCCAATTTCAATAGTAGCATGCATAGAGTTTATAGTTCCAATTTCAAAATAAAATATTGAATTTTTCTTTGGTAGCATGCATACAGTTTTTATGGAAGACACACATCACACATTAGAAATAGTGGGGGTAACACACTTAAGGAATTTTCAGTCTAAACGAGAAGTTGGCAAGGCATGGAAAAGAAAGAAATCCCATAATTTCCGGCAAAATGGATGGAACTAGAGAACATCATGTTGAGGAAAGAAAGACAAATACAGAGGAAGACAAATACTGCATCACGTAATTCTGATTTATAAAGGCCGGGAGAAGTGAGGGGTCAGATGGAGTTTGGACAACATCTACCTAATCAAATTTAGATTAAAGGAATAAATTTCTAGTGTACACAGCACAGTGGGGTGACTACAGTTTACAACAACCTAGTAGATAGTATATGAACAAAGCTTCCAATCATAAAGGAATGTCAAAAAAAGGGAAAATGTTAATTATCCTGTTTTGATCACTGCACATTACAAATGTGTTGAAATATCACACTATAATTCATAAATATGCATAAATATTATTAATTACATTTTTAACGATAAATCAGCAAGGGCAAAAATGCATAGAACATCAGACTGAAGGCCTTAGACCCTGTGCTTTGAAAGTTAAGATTATAAATGGACTCTTTTCTGCATAAATCGTCAGAGGCAGATTTCTCAGAGCTATAGCTAAACTATGTGTGTTAGTTTGAGTTCCTTCAGAAGTAGCCTCTGAATAAAGGACTCAGTTTTAAGTAGTTTATGTGAGAGGTGTAGGAAGCCAGAAGAGCAGTAGAGAAGTGAGATGGGGGAAGAATGAATCACCAAGGATAGATATTAAGAAGATGGGCAACTTATATCCGTCTGGAAAGCCCCATGAAGCAGCGTTTAGAAAGCATGTAAGACTGATTCTCTCCAAAGGATGAGGAAACTGAAGTTTTTATTCATTATTCTTGACATTCATAGGTTGAGGTTTCTCCTGGGGAACATATTTTAATCCTGTGGCACTTTCTGCCTGCCTGTGCAATGTCAGAATCAGCTTTGTTGGACAGAGAAAGCTCTCTGGCAAAGAGCGGCAAGAGCTGACAGATGTTGAGCCAGTGAGTGCGCAGTGGAGAGAATACAGCAGACCTCTACACACAGTGTGTGAGATTAGGTGCATGTCTGTGTGTGTATGCACACACAAATGAAGACATACAAGGAGGGAGAACACCTTCCAAGCTGGGAGAATGACAATTTATCAAGAGCAAAGAGTACATGAAGAAATCCAAGAGAAATTAGGTGTCAAGGATGCATTAAAATCTACAGTTCTAGTTAGTGAAATTAATCTTACAGTTCCCTATTCTTACAATGGGAATGGGTATTACAGACCTCGTGGAAGTAAAATGCTGGCTGTTTCTAATTAAAATGAAACCACGAAGTTAGAACTGATGAATCATGCCAGATTTTCTCATCTATACCATAATCCTTTCTAGAATTCTGTCAAGGTGGCAAGTGAACAATGCTAAGCTCATTGGCAGATATTTTGTTTTTTCTTGAACTCATCTGGAAAGACAAAAGTATGCCAGGTAGATAAGGCAACCTCATATCCACTTAAATATGGATTTTTAATGCCCTGTGGAACTCACACCTGCTTTCACTTAAGCCCCAGTCTAGTGTTAAAAATATAGAGCCTAGATCCAGCAAGCCATTTGCTATTTCATAACAATTGACAAGCATGACCCTCCTAAGACACTAAATCAGGGTTATAAGTTCTTTCCTGGAAAATACAAATTTTATTTTCTTAGCAAGTGAAACTCCATATGAGGGTACCTTTACATGAGGAAAAATGAAATTAAAAGATAAGTTTATTTTGGGGCAAAAGTTTTGAAATCCATGCCTACCTATTTTACTAATACTCATTTTCTATAAATCCTTGAAGACTCTTGCATAGATTTCAAGTAGTTTCTACCAAAACAAGCCTATCTTTTAATTCAGTTTTCCATGAACCTTTGTCATACCCTCATATATTTCTGTAGGTACTTCCAAAAGATTTTTCAAAACTAGATTGCCTGCAGATGAGAGCCAGGATTTATAATCTCTTGATAAAACATAGATTTTAATTACATGAATGTTACTCTTGCAGGACTTTCATATTAAGCTTTTGGTTTAAAACGATGCAAAATGCATAGAAAATTGAGTGGTTCTTTGAGAGAATTGGATGTTGGAATGCAAGAAGATCAGAGTGCTGCTGGGATTCAGGGAGATGTTCAGTGGGAACGGATAAAAGTGATAATTCACCTACTGGCAATTTTAGAAGGTCTGCCATCATCTTTAGAAAAGAATATGATTTCTCTCATCCACAGGATGACACTGATAGAGTTGATTCTTCTCGCAGAAGCCATGTTTTCTCCTTCTACACACTACATTCAACTTGTCCTTGGCTCTTCTGAGATAACTCATCCCCGACATCATCTCTCCTCAAAGGGATTTCCAGCTCACCCAATATGGGCAGTAGGCTGGTTTTTCTTTTCTTCTTTTTATGTTTGATGGCTCAGATGGAGATCTCATTTTGTTACAATGTCAAGCCCATCAAGGTAACCCTTTTAGCAGCTACCTATATTCTATTTTAATGAAGAATTCTGGCCTTAAAATAGGTTTTTCCTTTTAAAATAAAATAAAGGGATTATATAATATTAAATATATATTTAAAATATATTTATTTAAATATATTAAATATTTATAAGTAAATATGTTTATATTAAATTCAAAATATGGCATATTATTCTAGGATTATTATCTCTGTTGTTTTAACATTTGTAAGCATACTCAGCTTATGAAATTATTGTGTGTTAATTATGAGATGATTGGTCAAGGTATACTCACAAGCCCCAAATCTCAGAGACTTTACATGAAGTTGATCTCTTACACAGAGTCTGTTGCTGTTCTAGTGGCTTTTTCAGGAATCCCCTTTCCATGTGGTGATTTCAGATTTTCTACTACTTGCTTATACATTGTGGCAATGGCATCTGAAACATGTGCCTCTCCAGGGTCACCATGAAGAGAGCTGGGAAATACACTAGAGAGTTCTGCCTCAGTCCTCAAGTAACGTACATCCCAGACTCAATAGTCACATGGCCAAGCACAAGTCACATGGCCTTCTGCAAATGTAAACAGATTGGGTAATGTAATTTAACTATGTCCAGGAAGGCAAAACCAAGATACAAGGTAGTTTTTGCCAAAAATCTCTGTAAAAGACAATGAAGACAATGATGATAATTGGTGAATATTTTTTCTTACTGCAAAAAGTTGAAACTCTCTGTGAGCATTCCACATATTTGGGGAAAATTTATTGATGAAATTTAGGAACTATTGCACTAACTCGTTCTATGAAACCTGAACGTCATAGCCTAGAATTCCTGGTTCTTTATGCGCTAACCCTGCCAACATCTCCAAGCTTATCTGTTGATAACCTTGACATGAGTCATACCTTTCTGTTTATTTCATTGCAGTTCATGACCATGTGTCCTTTTGCCTGAAATTGTTTAAGCCTTGCCCTAAGTTTTTAAAGACTCTTACTTAGCATCACTCAATTGGTAGTGCACTCTTCAATACCTCCAAAAGCAATCCATGCACCACTTCCAACCATTTTTTGCAGACATTCGTGAATCCTCCAGTTGACCATGTGTTCTTTTGAGTAGAGAAATCTTTTTCTTCTCCTTAATTCTAGAATTCTGGTAAGGAGGACCTACGTACTTAGTAAACACAGAAAGAAAGATTGGTTCCATTGATTAAAACTCTCTTTGTTCCTATTTTTTTTAACTTTTTATTTAATGAATATAAATTTCCGAAGTATAGCTTATGGATTACAATGGCTTCCCCCCCACCACAACTTCCTTCCCACCCGCAACCCTCCCCTTTCTCTCTCCCTCCCCCCTTCCATTCACATCAAGATTCATTTTCAATTCTCTTTATATACAGAAGATCAGTTTAGCATATATTAAGTAAAGATTTCAACAGTTTGCACCCACATGGAAACATAAAGTGAAAAATACTGTTTGAGTACTAGTTATAGCATTAAATCACAATGTACAGCACATTAAAGACAGAGATCCTACATGAGGAGTAACTGCACAGTGACTCCTGTTGTTGACTTAACAAATTGACACTCTTGTTTATGGCATCAGTAATCACCCTAGGCTCTTGTCATGAGTTGCCAAGGCTATGGAAGCCTTTTGAGTTCACTGACTCTGATCATATTTAGACAAGGTCATAGTCGAAGTGGAAGTTCTCTCCTCCCTTCAGAGAAAGGTACCTCCTTCTTTGATGACCTGTTCTTTCCACTGGGATCTCACTCACGGAGATCTTGCATTTAGTTTTTTTTTTTTTTTTTTTTTTTTTTGCCAGAGTGTTTTGGCTTTCCATGCCTGTAATACTCTCATGGGCTTTTCAGCCAGATCCACGTGCCTTAAGGGCTAATTCTGAGGCCAGAGTGCTGTTTAGGACATCTGCCATTCTATGGGCAAATTCTAAAGGGGCAAATACCATATGTTCTCCCTGATCGGTGACAACTAACTGAGCACCAAAAAGGAAACCTGTTAAAGTGAAATGAACACTATGAGAAATGGCGACTTGATCAGCCCTTGCCCTGACTGTTGATGAACTACTTAATACATTATCCCTCTTAGTATTTTTTTGTTTATTTGTTCTTATTACTTTTGGTTGAATACTGTAATCAATACATAGTTATTCTTAAATGTTGAAACTAACTGAAAAGTGATCGCTGTTAAATATAAGAGTGGGAATAAGAGAGGGAACAGATGTGCAATTCGGGACATGCTCAAGCTGACTTACCTCAAATGGTAGAGTTAGAAACATACCAGGGGATTCCAATTCAATCCCATCAAGGTGGCATGTACCAATGCCATCTCACTAGTCCAGGTGATTAATTTCTGTTCACAATTGATCATAATGATAGGACTAAGAGCCAAAGGGAGCACATAAACAAGACTAGTGTCTGCAGATACTAGCTGATAGAATAAAAAGGGAGAGAATGATCCAACATGGGAAGCGAGATACACAGCTGACCCATAGAATGGCAGATGTCCTAAACAGCACTCTGGCCTCAGAATCAGCCCTTAAGGCATGCAGATCTTTGTTCCTATTTTAAATTAGATTTTTGAAAGGATCTCAAAGAAGGGTTTAACCTTACTAAGGCTACTGCTCTTTGGCTTGAGTAATCTTTAGAAATCTTTGATACACAGCTTTTATCTTAGTACCTCTTCACTACTGTTGTAACCCATTTGATTGCTAAAGCTCAGCCACTTAGCATGAAGCCATACTTCTCTCACTGCAAAAGGATTTAGGAGAATAGTCCAATTTGCTCTTGATGGTCGTGTTTGTGCTTATCCTATGGTGTTTCACTGGAAAGGCTAATGGGGTTCTTATTTTGTCTAAACATAAAAAGCAATGGTTTTGGCATGATCAAGTAGCAGTTTTCAGCTTACTGTCTATGCAGTGAGAAGACAAGCTACATGAGGCTAAGAACCATGCTTGTGACATTTTACAAATGTTCACCAAGAATAATCACAGAGATGGAGGAGAGTGAAGAGCAATTGAAGTGTGGGGCTTTTTCTTGTAGCAGTTAAGAACCCTGTGTCCCATATTGAGTACCCATGTTTGATTCCTAGTTCCAGCTCCTGACTTCAGTTGTTTACTAATGCAGTTCCTGGGAGGCAGTGGTGAGGGCTTCAGTAATTGGTTTCTGCAACCCACATAGCAAACTTAGATGGGCTTGGGCATTGGCCTGTCCCCAGGTGTTGCAGGCATATGGGAAATGATCGATAGATGGCCTTCCCTCCTCTCCTCTCCCCTCCCCTCCTCTCCCCTCCCCTCCCCTCCCCTTACTCTCTCTCCCTCTCAAATTAATTTTTTTTGAAAAATGAAAGTGAGAAGGAAAACTCCTTTGAGAAACATTCATAGAACTCCATTCACCTATATTGCATACCTACTCCCTGCTAAACTACAACATGAACACTGTGGGATCTTCCCTCTCTGAACTCACAATCAAAGAAAGAGCTGTAGACACAAACAATAGGCACAGAGCAGCTTAATGAATGAAGCTAGAAAACAAATGGCCCTCTAAGGAATGTGTGAACACACACAAAATCACTGACTCACCCTATCATGTTCTATAACAGTTACTGGAAAGTTTCTTTTCAAGACAATTTCGATAATGTCAAGTACCAAGCAAGACAACTTGAGATTTTTGGCATGATTTGTATTATTGGTTTCTTGGGCCTGGGACAGAATTGAAAAAGCAATGTCTATAAACAGAATGAATAATACATAACCATAATATGTTCTCTGTTTATTTTTACATCAGATGTTTGGAATGTTGGCAGTATTAAGGAACTCATTTAATTTTGATTCCCTTTTGAACCTGTAATGTTATAATACAAACCCCCTAAATGAATCATATTCCTAGTGTTAAAAATTGGATGCTGGTGCCATAAACATATCAAGGTTGTGTTTTTGACAAGTGCCTTTTAATTAACAGAATCTTTGAAGCTTGTTGGCAATTGTTTTGTTCTGTGAAAAGTCCGATAATGATAATACTGGAAATGTAACCATTTGAAACTGGCCACCTAGAGTAGTTCTTAAAGCTTTTCATCTTCAGATTGATTTGCACATCTCAAACAATTATGGAGGTTGGAAGATATTATTATACCCATTTTGCAGATGAGGAAATTGAAACTGGGAGCCTTGGAGACTTGCCTAAGCAGGTGAAAATGACTCCTACACCAAAGACTCTTGAAGACACCCCCACTCACTAGTAATTTTAGTGGTTCATTTCCCTTAACATAGACTTTCTTAACTTTGGCACTATTGACTAATTGAAATAAGATAATTCTTTTGTTGTGAGGGTCTTTCCTGTGCATTGTAGGACATTTAGTAACATCCTTGGTCTCTACCCACCAGGTGACTGCATCCTTTTTTTAATTTAATAAATGTAAATTTACAAAGTACAACTTTTGCATTGTTGTGGCTTTTTCCCCTATAACCTCCTTCCCACCCACAGCCATCCCATCTCCCACTCCCTCTCCCATCCCACTCTTCATCAAGATTCATTTTCAATTATCTTTATATACAGAAGATCCACTTAGTATATACTAAGCAAAGATTTCAACAGGCTGTACCCACACAACCACACAAGATATATAGAGTACTGTTCTGCTAGTAGTTTTACCATTAATTCTCATAGTAAAACACATTAAGGACAGAGATCCTACGTGGGGAGCAGGTGCACAGTGACTCCCGTTGTTGATTTAAAATTGACACTCTTGTTTATGACGTCAGTAACCACCCGAGGCTCTTGTCATGAGCTGTCAAGGCTATGGAAGCCTCTTGAGTTCACCAACTCTGAACTTATTTAGTCAAGGCCATATCACAGTGGAAGTTCCTTCCTCCCTTCAGAGAAAGGTGCCTCCTTCTTTGATGGCCCGTTCTTTCTGCTGGGATCTCATTCACCGAGATCTTTCATTCAGGTTGTTTTTGCCACAGTGTCTTGGCTTTCCATGCCTGCGAGACTCTCATGGGCCTTATAGCCAGATCCTAATTACCCAAGGGTTGATCCTGAGGCTGCAGTGCAGTTTAGGGCATTTGCCATTCTATGAGTCTGCTGTGTATCCTGCTTGCCCCGCAGGATCATTCTCTCCCTTTTAATTCTATCCTTCATTATTTGCAGACACTGGTCTTAATTGTAAAATCTCTTTGACACTTACCCTATCTTTTTGATCAATTAAGTACTTAAACTGATCACTTTAACAAGTGAGATGACATTGGTACACGCCTCCTTGATAAGATTGAATTGGGATCCCCTGGCACATTTCTAACTCTACCATTGGAGGTAAGTCTGAGTGAGCATGTGTCAAACTGTACATCTCCTCCCTCTCTTATTCCCACTCTTATATTTAACAGAGATCACTTTTCAGTTAATTTTAAATGCCTAAGAATAATTGTGTATTAATTACGGAGTTCAGCCAATGGTATTAACTAGAACAAAAAACCAAAAAAATACTAAAAGGAATAAAATAGTAAGTTGTTCCTCAGCAGTCAGGACAAGGGCTGATCAAGTCACCAATTCTCATAGTGTCCATTTCACTTCAACAGGTTTCCTTTTTGGTGCTCAGTTGTCATAAATCAGGGAGAACATATGATATTTGTCCCTTTTGGACGGCTTATTTCACTCAGCATGATATTTTCCAGATTTCTCCATTTTGTTGCAAATGACCAGATTTCATTGTTTTTACTTCTGTATAATATTCTATAGAGTACATATCCCATAATTTCTTTATCCAGTGACTGCATCCTTAACAACTAAAAATGTCTCCAGACATTGCCCAATAGCACCTGAAGGACAAAGGCACCCCCGGTTGAGAACCACTGCCATAAAAGAATTAGGCTCCATGGCAAATGGATTCTGCTCTTGATGTGGCTTACTCTGTACTGACTCCATGCTAACAGGGAGCTCAGTTTCTTTGGCAAATTGTGACATGATAAAGTGAATTTGCCTTTCACGATAGTCTGATGACAGGATCAACTAGAAGTTTCCATTTTAGTGATTGTACAATGAGAGGACAGCTGTATGAAGACAGGGGCAGTATCTGTTTCCCTCGATAAATTTTTGTTCAGTGAACAAAAAGTGGGTGGCTGATGCCATACATAGACCTAACACAGTACAAACTTTATATACATTATGTAATTTCATTCTCCAATCATCTGTTTATTAAGTATATATCCTTTAAGATATCTATCTATCTATCTATCTTGAAAGGCAGAGTTAGAGAGAGAGAGAGAGAGGTCTTCTATCCTTTGGTTCACTCCCCAGATGGCTGTAGTGACTGGAGCTGCACCTATCCGAAGCCAGGAGCCAGGAGCTTCTTCCAGGTCCCCTGCATGGGTGCTGGGTCTCAAGGAATTGGGCCATCTTCTACTGCTTTCCCAGGCCAAAGCAGAGAGCTAGATTGGAAGTGGAGTAACCAGGACTCGAACCTGCGCCCATATGGGATGGCGGCACTGCAGGAGGTGACTTTACCAGCTACTCCACAGCACTGGCCCCCTGTTTATTAACTATAAAGGAACATTTCTAAAATGCAGAGCATAGAAGATTTTTAGTGCTGTGAGACTACTTTGTATAGTAACCTCAGGGAGGATATCTTATTCGTGGATGAATGTCACAATACAAACTATGCATTACTCTTATGGGGTTGCTGATCATGGAAGTAGTTGTCCATGTGTGGAGGCAGGGAGCATCTTTATATATTTCTCTAGGTTTTGCTGTAAGCCTAAAACCACTTCAAAAATGAGGTCTTAAAATATAAATTTTCTGGGGCTGACGCTGTGGCATAGAGTGTAAAACCACCACCTGCAGTTCTGACATCCCATATGGGCACTGGTTCGAGACCTGGCTGCTCTCTTCTCTGTATAACTCTGACTTTCAAATAAATAAATAAATATTTTAAAAAATATTTAAAAAGCATTACCATACTACCCTGTTATCAATCTTCCAATAGCTAGACAATGCTAGGCTGGCAATCTCAAGCTAATTTATTTTCCTAAATCGGAAGTCTGTCCTCCCTTGGGTTAATCTATTTAACACTTTGTCTACCTGGTATACCTGGACTGGTGTTGGACTTAGGGAAAGTTGAAGACTAGTCTTAAAAAGAGAAAACAAAGTGTACTTATGAGTCTGTGAGTGTTGGAATTGCTTGTGTCATGCACATACCCTCCTGGAGTTGCCAATGAAGAGTTACTGGGATGCCAGCTTCCAGAATGTCCATGGATATGACTTAGTGTTTCCAAGAGACCATTTTCTTTCTATGCTAGACTGGAGCTTCAGTTCCAGGGATTAAACATGATGAATAATCCATTGCTAGAAGTCAACCTGGAGTCAGATGGCAAAGGGGAATCATGGCTTGTGGATGCCCAGCTCAGCTTCAAAACAGAGCATGGCAAGACAGATTTCCGGCTGAGAGACTGTTGCCTATTTTGCAGTTTCTTATACATTCTTCTGGAGTATGTGAGTATTTTCTTGTTTATTTAAAGTTTATTTTTGTTAGCTTTTATTAGTTTGAGAGCCAGAAACAGAGAGAGAGAGAGAGAGAGAGAGAGAGAGAGAGAGAGGTGTGTTCCCATCTGCTAGTTCACTCTCCAAATGCTCACCATGGCTCCAGGGCCATGGTGGAACCCAGGAGCTGAGAACTCAATCAAGGTCTCCTGCGTGGGTAGCAGTAACTCAGTCACAGTCATTGCCACAGCCTCACAGGATTTGCATTAGCAGAAAGTACAATCTGGAGAGGAATGGAGATTTGCTCCTTGCTTTTTTGTGTTAGTTTGGAAATCTTTCTATATTTTTGACATATTTTATGTACTCCATTTATATAATTTTTGACACATTCAATTGACTTCCTTTCTTTGTTGAGTTTATTTACTATAGGAATAATCAGCTCTGTAATGCTGGCATCCCATATGGGCGCCAGTTTGAGTCTCAGCTGTTCATCTTCCAATCCAGCTTCCTGCTAATGTGCCTGGGAAAGTAGCGGAGGATGGTCCAAGTCTTTGGGTCTCCATGTAGGGGACCCAAAAAAAGCTCATGACTCCTGGCTGATGGCTTTGGATCGGCTCAGCTCTTGCTGTTGTGGCCATTTGGGGAGTGAACCAGCAGATGGAAGACCTCTTTCTCTCTGTCTCTACCACTCACTGTAACTTTGTCTTTCAAATAAATAAAATTAATCTTTTAAAAGAAGTGAAAGTATATCTAAGAAAAATTTAGAGTAGTTTGGTGGAACTAAAGGTAGTGATTTAAATTCTCCTAGATACTTTTAAATGAACCTTCAAATAGATTATAGTACTTTTTTACCCATAATGTTTAAATTTATATTTTCCCAAGGCCACAAGATTGTATATATTTAAAAATAGACTAAAAAAGTTTTCTCTATCTTTACTCATTTCTTATTTTATTGTATATTTTAAAATTACTTATAAAGTTCAACATTATTTAATTTATTATATTTTGTGTTTATCTATTTAAGTACTTGCATTTTCTACTGACAGGATGATTTTCTTATTAATTTATAATACTTTCTTACATACTGAGGGAATTAGCCTTCTGTAATATGCATTAAGATTCATGTTCTTTACTTTTCTTTTGACTTTGTTCCTCAGATATAGAAATTTCTTTTATGTAAAATTTATATAAATTGCCACCATATATTACAAGTGACCAATGCTGTCTCTTACAACTTTATTTTTTAATTTATTTATTTTTATTTATTTGACAGATAGAGTTAGACAGTGAGAGACAGACAGAGAGAAAGGTCTTCCTTCTGTCGGTTCACCCCCCAAATGGCCGCCACTGCTGGAACTGTGCCAATCCAAAGCCAGGAGCAGGTGCTTCTTCCTGGTCTCCCATGGGGTGCAGGGCCCAAGCACCTGGGCCATCCTCCACTGCCTTCCCAGGCCACAGCAGAGAGCTGGACTGGAAGAGGAGCAGCTGGGACAAGAACTTGGGGCCCATATGGGATTCTGGCGCCGCAGGCGGAGGATTAACCAAGTGAGCCACAGCGCCAGCCTCTTACAACTTTATTTTAAATATGTTAAAAATGAACTTAACATGCAATTATGTTATGATGAAAAATAAGGAAGAGATTCAAATTTAACAGTTTCCCTAGTCCTTCATATTAAATAATACTTTATTGATGTCAAAAGCTGGCTTTCACATGTATTCAATTCCCATGGGCAAGTTGCATAATTTTGAACACTATTATGTTCTATTGATCAGAACATGCTAGAATGCCAGAATGTCATCTTTAAAAAAATGAGTTAGTTGTTGGGGCTGTTCATTTCCATTGATTTGAGTCCAAAAGCAAATGGGAGGTTTTAGGACATAAGTAGAGTCTTCTCTGATAAATTTTTCAGATGTGATCTTTTTGATTGTAACCTCTATAGAAATTTATTAATTTTTCTTGGGTGTCTTTCACTTCCCGCTTAGTAGTTTTCTCTTTGTTTATAACATCATCTCTGTCTAGCTGAGATATTGGATGGTTTGTACTCTCATTTGTCTCCTTAATTTTTTTTCCTTAGTCTTTGAAATACTGTTCCTTACAGGGTGCTGTTCAAAACAGCAGTGAACATTTCAGACTGTCTTTGCAGTAATATTGTAGAGGACAAAGATCAGACCCATTTTTTACAAGTAATAGAATTCAGATGCATCAAGGGGTGTGTTGAAATAACCAGGGGGTATGGCTAGAGAATGATTGACATGGGGCCAGGTGAGAGGAAGTGTCAGTCAACGGCTGTCTGAGGAAGGCGCACCTGAGGTCTGAGGACTATGGAGAGAGTGGTCATGTTCCTGTTCTTCAGCAGGATGTCCAGGGCTGTGTTTACCACACACTGAGGCTTGGCAGATAGTCATTGAATGGCTGAATCAATCAGTAATGGCCAGAGGTTCTGGCCTTGGACGTGGGAAGCACTTTAGTTTATGCTGTCTTTAAACTTCTATTAGGAGGAACTGTTTAGACAAGTTAACTGGTAGACTTTTACTTTGGGGAAGAAAGAGATTTTCCTTCAGTTTTTATTCATTACTTATTGCAAAAGTGATTTTGCAATGACTGATTTCAACATTTCTCCCTGGGCTTTTAAACCACCCTGGCCCTCAGCAAGCCCCAGCATGTTTCCAAAATCAGGGTTTTCCCTTCAAGTCCGACCTCCCAAACTGCCATGAGAGAGCTTTGCAAATCCACACCTGTGTGGGGCATAGACTAGAAGCAAGGAAGAAGTGGAAACAGCCTAGCGGACCCAGGGGTTGTGTTTTCAGAATTTAGCCTCTCCCCAAACAATTCCTATGCATCAAAAAGCTCATGTTCAGACATGATCTCCAAGCATAGATTTGCAATGGATTCTACATGAGCTCCGTCTTGTGCTTCTTCAAAATTATTCCCACTGTGTAATCTTCCAAGAAAAGAAATTCAAACTTCTGTAAGAAACTTCTTTTTCTTCCTTTTAATTGGTTGCTTAAGTAACAAAATATAAAATAAAAAAACCCAGATTAGATAAAATGGTGAATGTTTCAGCCCTCTGCTAGTTTTAATGACTTTTTTTCCTTTAGCTTGTTTTTAAGATTGAAGGCTGGTAAGGTTTTTTTTTCTTTTTTTACAATTGCTTCTTTTTATGATTATTGATCTCTTTTAGCATTATAATTTTAAATACTTGATAAATTTCCTTCTTTGATCTGGCCTACTTGTCACTCAGCAGTCTTTAAAACTCTGGGGCCTTTCTTTCATTCTTGACATTTGCTATTGTCCGCCAGTCTGAATACTTCGCCCGCTATTCTCAAAAGCGTCCCAGAAACACTAAGAGAGTATGCTGCAGTATCAAGTGCCATGGCTTCAGGCTCTGCCGCAGCTGCCCACTTTCTAAAAGCTCCCTTTATTCCTCGCAACTGCACTTATCCAATTCAGACTAACAAATGTCAGCTCTTTTCCCTCTGCCTTTCATGCAAACCACACACACGCGCACACACACAAACCCTTGAAAGTGTAATAAATCCCTCCCTCTGCACAGTGTACATTAATACACCTTGTAATTGCCTTTCCTTGTTGGTTTTAGTCCTTTACCCAATTTTTTTTTCATTCCTTTTGTACTCTGGCTTCCTCAGCTTTAGTATTCCCAGCTTTGAAATCCAAGTTGTAAATGCAGAAAACATGTCTACCCATTTAGGACAAACTGAATAACTTCAATTGTAGAGGTTATAGCACTGTGTCTGGTGGTACTGCTCGTTAAAAGCACTTATCTGTTGGTTTATGAGAAAGTAGCTGTTCTTATATTCAACACTAATCATCTATGAGTTTCAGAGCAGGCTTCAGTGCTTGGTGGAAGTAAGCAGTATAATAGTATGCCATAGTGTATGTGTGTAGGAGTGTGTGTGTGTATTTATACACACACACGAATATATATAATATAGTATATGTATAGTACTACAAGTTTCCTTCACAAAATTCATCGAAAATGGAATTCAAAGAGGAGTTTATTTTGGTGCAAAAAATTAAAATCCATGCACACAAGCAGTCTTCAAAAATTTAAAGTTTGTAGACTCAAAAGGCTTCCACAGCCTTGGCAGCTCATGTCATGTCTACTCCTCTTGCCAGGTTTTTTTTTTTAAAGATTTATTTATTATGTGAATGGCAGAATTACAGAGAGGCAGAGGCAGAGAGAGAGCTCTTCCAACTGCCAGTTCATTTCACAAATGGCTGCAATGGCCAGAGCTAGGCCAATGCAAAGCCAGGAGCCAGGAGCTTCATCTGGGTCTCCCATATTGGGGCAGGGACTTGGGGCCATCCTCCACTGCTTTCTCAGGCATATTAGCAGGGAGCTGGATCAGAAGTGGAGCAGCCGAGACTCAAACCAGCACCCATGTGGGATGCTGGCACTGCAGGCGGCAGCTTTACCCACTAGCCGCAGCACCAGCCTCTCCTCTTGCCAGTTTTGAATAACATTTATTAGGAATAGCCATATTTTTGCTGTATAGAATTAACACTGGATGCGTGTGTCCTTGGAGAAGATCATTTAAAACAAATGTATAGATTATTCTGTCTCTGCTGAGTCAAGTATATGATCTAAAAGAGTTCTTTACTTCACTGCAGGCTATTTAGCAGGAATCAAGACTTTCCTTACAAGGAAACTGGAGTTTTTCTGTTGCTATAGACATTGTCCTATAAAATAGTTCAAATTACCACAGAAATCTTACAGAGTGATAGGCACCAACACTCCCTTAGGAATATAAATGGATCTTTTCTCCAGATCTCAAGGATTTTAGGAGCCAGATGGGACTTCAGAGACATGTTTGGAAGGGAATCCGTTAAGGTCCTTTTTGAGCCAATATTCCATGAGCCAATCCTTTGCTGCTCAAAGAATACTCCACAAACATGGATCATTGACATCACTGGATCCACAAGAGAGCTGGTTAGAGATGCTGCATCTCTGGCCATACCCCACCTGCTGCATCAGGACTTGCATTGTAACCAGGTCTCAAAGTGATTCAGGTGCACAGGAGAGTTGAGACGCCTTGATCCACCCTAATTCCTTCATTTTTCTCAACAGTAAGCCAATGCTCAAAAAAAAAAAAAAAAATGAAATTAGCTTGCCCAAAGTCACTAGTTGAATTTGTACTTAGGAGAATTAGCACCATACTACATAAATTAAGCTTTCCATTCTGAATAAAACTTTCTTTTATTCAGGCATCTAATTCCTTCATTGAAATTCTGGGTTGGGCCAATGCCCAGCCTGGGCCAGCCATCTCCATACAACTGCAGGACTTTCTTCACTGGTGATGATCTATGTGTGCTTGGTAAATTAGGCTCCTGTGCTATTTAATGCCTGAAATGGGGACAGTGGACTTGGAGAGCTGGAAGCTAGCAGCTGGGGAAGAATGAGGTTTCTGTCTCTAGGACATGTTAACCACTCAACTTTAACATGGAACAAGAAGGAAGCTCCGCGGCTTTTGTTTGGATAGTCTCACATGCTGCAAGTATCTCAGGCCTTGTTCTGGGAAAGTAAGTTGCATCTGTCATAGTTTCCAAAAAAGTAGCACTAGAAAAACCCCTAGGTTGTTGACTATAAGCTGGAAAAAAGTGCAAGAAAATTGTTGCAGTCGTGTATAAGGCTAACAGCTTTTTTGAAAACGTACAAAGAAACTGGTAACTTGCTGTTCTTCAGCAAATGTCATGTCCTTGTTCTTGTGTTTGTTCTGAGGATTTTCTTCATAAAAAAAATGAGTGGTTTGCTATGACTTCTGACTCACCTGGCTAGGAATGAATAAAGCATCAAACTGTGTTACTTTAAAAAATATATTGCAAAATATTTCAGAGAGAATCATAAGCGAGACCTGGCTCGTCCCCATGTGGTTGTGTTGATAAGTGGTCCCTGTTTCCCCAACTGTTCATTGCTGCCTATTTCCATGCATCTCTGCAATATGATTTTGCAAAACCTCCTATCAGGAGTTGAAGTCTACTTCTATAGCTGTTGGAGAATTTTATCTTTTACTGGGTAAATATAAAGGCAGTATTGGAAGGCATATTGGAAGGCATATTATGCCAGTTCAAAACACAGGTTCAAAAGGTTTTATATACTCCCCTTCTCTTTCAAACAACCTATGACACATGAATGAGCCTACACTAGCCTGCTGGATATTGAGAGGCCCCAGGCATTGGAGGGAAGCCCTGAACCATTCTCCCTGTCCCAGCTGAAACTAGCACAAGTCAGCCTTCCAGCAGGTACACACCTTAACTGTAGGCTTGACAGTAAGCCCAGTCAAGATCAACCAATCCCAGTCCATTTTGTACAGTCCACTTGCAGGCATGCGAAAATATGTAGTAAATGATGGTAAAGAAATGAAGTTGGTGGGCAATTTGTTACAATATTGTCATGACAATAGATAATTGCTGTACCAATGTTATATTTTTAACACTTTCAATGTTACTTAACATTTCTAAAGGGAAAATAATTTCTTGGGCCATGATTAGATTAAAGTTTGGGGGATCAGAGTCTATTAGTGATAGAATATTATAATTAGTCCTCAACTATAGACAGAACTTATAACTAAAGAAATGGAGGCCTAGAAAGGAGAAATAAATAACCTTGTTTCATCCAGTTTAGAGTAGAATAGGACATAGTCTCTTGTCTCCAAAGTCTTTGAAAGTCTCAGCCTGCTCTTTATGCATATACTCTTGAGTTTTGCTTGTCTGCCAACCAGCAAGCCTTTGAAAACACAGCTTCAGAAAACAAGAGATTACAGTTACAGAGACTACTGCTTTGACCATATGATTAATTGGTTTCTAAAGGTCCTCTCAAATCTTTGTTAGAAGTAATCCTTACTTTGCCATTTGGGTTTTTTGAAAAGATTAGTGGGTAGTTTTTATCATCACCACAGGACTGCATACTTGATCAGCCCTATGTCTACTTGTAATCTAGCAGAGAATTTTTTGTGTTATAATAAAATACACTTGAACATGATATATTTCTACTCAACACATATTAGTGAATTTCTTCACCAGTATGAATTTACTTCCCTGGCAATCTAGGATTCAGATGGCTTCTGTTCTTTTCAAGGTCTAAGAATCATTCTTTGCATGTTCTTGTTAATAAAATATTTTAAATTAAGCCATTTGATTTGGATTTACAATAATCTATTTTTAGACCGTTCAATAAATTTGAGGCTTCAAACAATTGTGCAGTTTGCACTAGTTCATATGGACTGAAGGGAAAAGGACTATGTCAAGCTAAAAGATGCTCACTGAAGCATCGTGTCTAAGAGGTTTTTGTATCACAGAAATCTCTTTCTATACATAGAGCCTCAAGGAAATAAGAACTGGCAGAAGCAGACAGTTTTAAATCCAGGGCCCTGAGTAAAAATTTGGGAAGGAATGCCTCACCCAAATCCAAAGATAAAACCTCCTCCCCCTTTTTGCTGGTCTCAACCTCAGATCTGAATTGAATAGGGAGAAGTTGAATAGGGAGAGAGCAAAGAAAACATTGAACATTGGCTGGCTTCCTTCCTTCCTTCCTTTCTGTCCTTGTTTTTCTCTCTTTTTCTTCCTTCCTTCCTTTCTCCTCCTCCTCCTCCTTCTCCCCCTCCTCCTCCTCCTCCTCCTCGTCTTATTGTTGCTGCCAGGATGGGAATTGTTTCCAATTGTCTTCTAGCAACAGCACTGTAATACAGGCCACCTAAGGCCAGTGCACACAAAACCTTGGTTAAGCAGCCGTATAAATAGCAGAACACTGATGCCTCAAACTTTCACTCTACATTTGCTTCCATCTCATGCAAAGGCAGCACTAGCTGGAGTTTTCTATTTTTCTTACAATTCATTTGTATTCAACCTCATCTTATCTAAACAGTTTCCCTTGGTGCTGTTTGGGCCACAGTTATGCTCTGACAACTGGACATCTCTGGATTAAGAATAATTTCTCAAACTTTAATAAGAATGATGATCTACTTAGCATTCTGTTAAAATATGAAGATACTTTACAAAGTTCATGGAATCTTGGTGCAAAAAATTGGAAACTGTGCAGTTTTTAATAATACGCATTTTCCTTGAACAGTTTGAAGATTTCTCAAACAGATTCTAGTTCTAGGTCATGGGTTAGGTCCTAAAACATTTCATTTTAAACAAATTAAAAGGGATCGAAGGTGAAGCTGTTGGTCTGAGTCTCTGAAACTATGTTTCTGAAATTTTAGCATGCCTCAGAATCATCTGAAGAGGCTCCAGCCCGGAGATACTGATTCCGTGAGTCTAGGTTAGCACCCAGGATTCTGCGTTTTTAATAAATCCCAGGTGATGCCAATGCGTCTGGTTCCTGGACCATACTTAGAGTTTTAGAGAAGGTATCTAATAGAGACCTATGAGTGAACTGATGGAAAATCTCATAAATCTTGATTCTGTTGTTCAAGTATTTGATTTGCATAGGGAAAGTGATTTTGGGAAACCAGCTGAGAAATTTTGCCTAAGGCAGTTCCTTCTGCTTTCAAATTATCATTTTAATACAAGATTAAATACATATGACTAGGGGCTGTAGGGCTGGGAAATAAATGAGAAGCCTGGAAGGTCAATAGCATAGGTTTTAAATCAGAAAACCTGATCTCCAAGCCCCTGTATGACCTCCCACTTTGAACCTTTCTCGTCATAAATAAGACTCTCACAGCAATATCTAAATTGCATATCATATTTTACCTCTGTTTTAGGATTTCTTGCAAGGATGCCAAAACACAAGCATGGGACTCTGAAAATATTGACGTATTCCTTGCCTGTGGAAGTCCTGGTAAGAATTAAATCACACCAACTATTGCACAACTGAATATCTCTGCATAATACAATACCTCCCTAACCTATGAAAGCCCTGTGTACGAGGAGCTGTGATTAGTCCATTAAACACATAGTCTCATATAAATCTTAGGCCAACCCAGTGAGCAGATGAGAAAACTGAGTCTGTGAACCACAAGATCAAAGACTCATTTGCTGAAAATCTGGGCTCCATACCTTTGCCACTGAAAGCATGGCTGAAGAATGAGCAGGATAAGCATTGAGGACAGCTAGTTAGAAACTCTGAATCTCCCTCTCCACCTCCGACCTACTTAACTGAGTCTTATTTTAACGAGATCCCAGGTGATTCCTGTGTATTTCAGAATAGTGCTCAGGCTCACTCTGACACGTTGTCTCTTTACCAAGAAAGGATTTTTGCAGAGTCATTTTCTTTATTGGAAATACTTTCGCACAGATCCGGTAAGACATCAAAGGCAGTCATTTTCATCACCAGCAAAGGGAAGGTTTGATTGCTTTGGGAGGAGAACTGCTTGGCAGCACATCAGAGTTCAGGGGGAGTTGCATGTGCTGACACAGATGATTCCTGGCTTTCTTGGGCTGGATTGGGAGCTGATGTGCAGCCATCATCCAGAAGCAAATTAGATCATACAGCAGGGCTTGTTTTCTAGAGCCAGTTTTTGACAAAGAGATTGCTCACCTTTTGTAGGGGGCTTCAAATGGTAGAGTTAAATAAAGGAACAGAAGAATCATCTTGTTTGAGTTTTGGGGAAAACATAGATAATAGGAGACAGGCAAATTTAGCATCAGACTAAAGCAGGAACCCACATCTATGAAACAGGACAACTCTGTCTACTGCCTTGTATTTAAAGAATTAAAATAACAGCCATGGGGCTGGCATTGTGGTGGAGAAGGTTAAGCCACCACCTGCAGCACCGGCATCCCACATGGGCACCGGTTCAAGTCCTGACTGCTCCACTTCTGATCTAGCTCCCTGTTAATGTGCCTGGGAACGTAGCAGAAGATGGCCCAAGTCCTTGGGCCCTTGAATCCACATGGGAGATCCAGAAGAAGCTCTAGGATCCTGGCTTCTGCCTGAGCCAGCTCTGGCCATTGTGACCATTTGCGTAGTGAACCAGTAGATGGAAGACCTGTGAGTGTGTGTGTGTGTGTGTGTATCCCCATCTCTGTAACTCTGCCTTTCAAATAAATAAAATCAATATTAAAAAATACAAGAGCTTATTATTTTTCTCAAAAGTACAGGTTAAAGGTAGACAGTGATTTAACTCAGGCTCAACCAACCTTGATAAGATTCTCTCATGAGTCGCCTTTAAGACCTCCAGGATGGTTTCAATTGGGATGATTCTCCTCTTCCGTGTGTCTCTCATCCACATTTTGTTCACTTGGTAGCTCAGTGAGATTCCTTGCAAAGAGATGGAAATAGGCATGATGTTTTGGGGCTTAAGCTGACCCAATATCCTGTCACTTCTGCTGTATTTTACTGACCATTGTGAACTGAAAGGCCATTCCATATTCAAAGGCTGGGAAAGTATACTCTGCTTCTTTATTTTTTTTAAAGATTTATTTATTTATTTATTTATTTATTTGAAAATACACAGAGAGAGAAGGAGAGGCAGAGCAAGAGAGAGATCTTCCATCCTCTAGCTCACCACTCAATTGGCTTCAACGGCCGGAGCTATGCTGGTCTGAAGCCAGGAGACAAGAGCTTCTTCCAGGTCTCCCATGCAGGTGCAGGGGACCAAGAACTTGGGCCATCTCCTACTGCTTCCCTAGGCCATAGCAGAGAGCTGGATTGGAAGAGGACTCAAACCGACGCCCACAGGGGATGCCAGCACTGCTGGTAGCGATCCTACCCGCTACACCACAGCCCTAGTCCCACACTCTGCATCTTAGCAGGAGCAATAGCAAGGTCAGATTGGCAAAAGGCGTGGGGATATCAGGAAGTTGGAGAACTGAGGCTATTATTTTTTGCAATTGGCTGTATTTCTACTGATTACCTCTTATAGGTGAAACAGTTATTAGTATGTTCAATGTCACCCCAAAATTTCATTCTGATGTTCATGCTCTGACAACTTCTCCTGGTTAGATATATTTGGGGGCAATTGCATAAACTTAGAGACATTGATTGACCACCCCAAAAAATGTACTCCTTCAACTCCAATGGAGACAAATGAAAGAAGGAAGCTAAAAGAGCACAGATTCATTACCTAAATTAAGGGCTCAATAGATATCAAATCCCTCCTAAATGTACTAAATGAAAAGACAGTCTATTGCCAAGCATTGGTAAGTTTGTAGAATAACTGGGGCTGTGCTATACTCCTAGAGGGAAGGTAATTGGTAAAACTCCATTGCAGAATTGTTTGACTTTGTTCATTGTAGCTGGGGATATGCTTGTTCCATGACCCCAGAAATTCTACTCCTAGGTACAAGTCCAGCAGAAACATTAAAAAAGTTCATCAAGAATGTTTAAAGCAGATATCTTTATAATAGTGACAAAAATGGATAAGCATATTATTATACAGTCTTGAATGGGATAATTTACAGCATTGAAAATCAATGCTATATAACCCTTTATAACACTATATAAATGTCAAAACCTGAAATGGAACAGAAGAAATCAAAACAGGACATATTGCATAATTCCATTGATCTAAACCATAAATATGCAAAATTAATCAATAATATTGGAAGTTAGTACACTGGTTTCCTGAATCAGAGAGGGAACAGAAAGGGTTTATAGAGTGTCACTAAGTTTTAGTTTTCTGATCTGGGTGATGCTTACCCAAAGGTTTTACAAGTATTTTTCAGCACTTTATGAGTGCTAGCATATTTTTGTTATGAGTATTATGCTTTAATGAAGAGTTATTAAGAATCAGAGATAGAGAACAGCTCTGAAATAAGATGAATCTGAATTCAAACTCAGTTCTTCTTCATAGCCTTGCACAACATTCTTGAATTCTCTGAGCTCCTATTTCTTCATCCATATGATGGTGATAATTTAGCATTATCATTGTCTTTAAAATGATTACATTTTAAGATGTGCAAAGTTTTCTGTGCTCAATAAATGTTAGTTATTCCTCTCCATTCCTGTGGAAAATGACTAAAATTGTATTTATATCTCAGATATAATACAAATACAAATACAATACAAAGTTTTCATTTAATATTGCATGTAATCACATTTTCAACTTTATTTCTCCAAAACAAAACAAACAAAAAAACTTCCAAACTTTTACTATTTCATTACATATTAATGCGAATATTCTGAGTTCTGGGTATTATATATTAAATGGATTATAACTTCATATATCATTCTACCATCATTTATGGTGCCTATTTTCCTTTTTGCTGTCACTGATTATTTTGCTGTTCATGCATAAACCATATTTTAATTACTTATTAACAGTCATTTGGAGTAATGTTTTTCTGAAGGGACTCTGCCACAGTAAAGTTATTACTTCAATGAATAAATAGCACAAAAACTTACTCTGTCCAATTTAAGGACTGAAAGCCATTCATCCTCCAAAGCTTCAAAATGATCCTGAGGCATAATTGAGTGAATCATGCTAGAACAGTCTGTCCTGGCTTCTGATTATTTGTGCCAGGAGTGGCAAGCATGGTGGGTGGCAGTAGGAAATCTTGACTCCAGCTTCCCCTGTTCTTGTTCTGAAACCCTTTGGGGCTACTTCATTAGAAAGTGGAAAAGAGAGAGAGTGAGGCATGGAGGTGATTTCAGAGATGCTAAGAATATTGGCTGCTCCCCAAAGCTCTCGGCAGCAATCCACACACAGGCACACACATAAACACAACAGCCAGCCAATAACAAGACCTTCTGGAAGTCATAGCTGTGACAGAGGAAAAAAGTACTCAAGGGTGTCAATGAGATAGGGAAGCTGGCTTCCTCTATCTCACAATTCTGCTTAGACTTCACCCTTGCTCTTTCATGTCCTCATCTAAAGGAAAATCAAGATTCATTGAAGTGGGAGGGCATCTGGCCTAGTGGTTAAGAAACTGATTAAGATGCCTGCATCCCTTGTGAGAGTGCCTGGGTTTGAATCATAGCTCTGCTTGGTCCTGAATCCAGCCGACTGCTAATACATACCCTGGGAAGCAGCAGATGATGGCTCATGTACTTGAAGCAAATGTTACACAGAGATCATGTGAGATGTAATTCATGGGTCTTTGGAAGCCTGTTATTTGAGAAAAGGAAATAAGAAATGGATTGATTGGAGGGAATTCAGGATTTGGAGAAAGGACCTGGATGCCAGGTGAAATCTCATGTTGCTAATGGAAGTCACCTAACTTGTTCTGTGCAGCTGGTGATTTGATGTGAGAGTGGAGCCCAATAGCACCCAGCTACATGCATTCAGGCAACTGCTGAAATGGATATATCAGGTACTGTCTCTGGAGGAGAGAGGATGGAAAAGTAAAGAGCAAACATCAAGGGCAGGACTAGGAAAATGTCCATGCATACTGGAGAGATGGCATAGAAGAGTCTGAGAAACAGAATGTGAGAATCAACTGATATGATTTTAAGACACACTAAGAGTTAAGGGTCAAGATTCCTGTTGAGCGGTAAGGAGAATAAGATGGAGAATTCCTCCTTTCCAGGTCATTTGATGATTTTAGATTGGCCATTGGTTTAGGTAGTCAGGACAAGCATTGTAGAGGATGGATTTCTGTTTCTTAAAGGTGATATATTGTTAAGACTATGGATTGTAGGCCATATATCATTTGAGACATTAAAAATAAAAGAAGAGCTATTAATGTAGAACACAGGAAAGATTTTTGTGGTTTTTGGTTGCTTTGCATTTTTCTTCCTTGATTTCTCTCTCTTTTTTTTAAATAGGGGAAAATATGTGCTGTGTACAGAAAGCAAGAGGGAAGATTAAAGGTACTCTTTGTAAGATAAGTGGTGAGAGGAAACCTTGACAAGACCTACTGAAGAACAGAGCTTCTCAAACTTGAAGGCACATAAAAACCTTTGTGAGAGCAAATTGAAAAAGGTTCCCAGACTCCCCTCCTGAGATTTTAATGTGGTGGGGCCCAGGAATATGCATTTCTAACAAGCTATGCTGATGTAGGTGTTCTCTAAGCCATTTCGTGGCAGCTCTTTAGCCTCCATTTTTTTGGGAACATTTAGTTTCCAGACACCCTGAGACTCTGCCCTTTTGGCTTTCTACAAATAATACATTGCGCTTATTTTCCATCTTTGTTTCCAGCACCATCCTTCTCTTCCTTGTTTCCTTTTCCTATGAAACTATAAGATGCCCAGGGGTGGGTTTTTCTACCTCTGTCTCTATGTATGTGATATATATGTAAATAATTTATATGAATAGCTCTAGACAGATCCACAGGCTTCTACATGCCCATATATTGTCACTCTTTCTATCTCTATGTGAAATTATCTCTCCAACTGTTCTTCCTGCCTTACTTGGAAACTACTTGCCTCTATTTTTCTACCAAATTTCACTGACTTTTACAGTCTGCTGACTGACAAAGCGCTCTGTAATACCTTCCCCTCACAGTTCAGCAAAGGCAGATATGTGTTTGTTGATAACATCCCAACCCAAAATGTGCTTCTTGATTGAATCTGGATTTCAGTGAGCCAGCTTTGAAAGTTTTTGAAAGCAAGTGGAGAAATTTAAATGTGGACTGAAGTATAAGATAACATTATTCAATTATTTTTGTTGAGTAAGATACTGATAAGTTGTAGTTATATAGGAAATGTACTTACTTTTACAATGCATGCTGTACTTAATAGAGTAAGGCAATAATATTATGATGTCTGTAAATTTGTCTAACTTACAAAAAAGAGATGAAGAAATTATGACCAAATTTTAAATAGGGTTGGATCAAGGTGGTGTATGAGTTTTCCATATCTTATCCTCCATACTTTTCTGTATACCTGAAATTTTCCCAAATTAAATAGACAAGAAAAAGAACAGTATATTGAAGTAATTAATTTTTTCTGGTCCTAAAATTTTGAAGAAATAGTAAAACATTTGTTAATAAAGAAGTTATTTATCAGTGGTTATGAGATTATTGATTAATAGGATTTCTAAAAGTGTTAACTAGCCCAAATCTAGTAGTTGCTTTATTTTCTTGGAGGCAGTACATACCTTTGCTTAGAATCTAGATACATTTCCACACAGCCAACTCGTAGAATGACAGACAATCCTCAGAATCAACCCTTAAGGCTTCCTGGTTTGGCTGAAAAGCCCTTGAGAGCATTTCAGGCACGGAAAGCCAAGACACTGTGGCAAAATATGTTTTTCATGAAGGATCTCTGTGAGTGAGACCCCAGTGGAAAGAAGTGGCCATCAAAGAAGGATGTACTTTTCTCTAAAGGGAGGAGAGAACGTCCACATTGCTTATGGCCTTATCTAAAAACTGATGGAGTCCGTGGATTCAAAAGGATTCCTTGGGGCCGGCGCCGTGGCTCACTTGGTTAATCCTCCGCCTTGAGGTGCCAGCATCCCATATGGGCACCGGGTTCTAGTCCCGGTTGCTCCTCTTCCAGTCCAGCTTTCTTCTGTGGCCCGGGAAGGCAGTGGAGGATGGCCCAAGTGCTTGGGCACCTGCACCCACATGGAAGACCAGGAAGAAGCACCTGGCTCCTGGCTGCGGGTAGGCACAGCGCCGGCCCTAGTGGCCATTTAGGGGGTGAACCTCATGTCAAGAGCCTCAGGTGGTCACTGACTTCATACATAAGAGTGTTA